>NW_024879889.1:0-47500 GCF_900700415.2 Clupea harengus | reverse complement strand
CTTTTGCTAAAGACGTGTAATTGAAAATGTGATGGAGAAATAACACACACACGCTCTCGCACACACGCACACACACACACACACACACACACACACACACACACACTTAGAGCTTGGCTTTAGGAGGAAGATGGGAGGGAATAGGAGGGATCCAGGAAATGACATCATATGGTTGGTCGTGTTTGTGTTTGGAAGAGGGGGAGTTCCGTTAGTTGGGTTGTGTACCAGAGTGTAGGGGAGTGTGTGTGATGAGGGTAGATATAGAGTGAGTGTGTGTGTGTGTGTGTGTGAAGAGGATAGATTTAGAGTGTGTGTGACCCAGACAACAGGTCCAGGGCAGAGACTGGCGTCACCATTTCCATTTCCTGTCAACTAGAGCACTGGACATACGTCATTCTATACACCCCCCCCCCCCCACACACACACACACACACACACAGTTCACAGGAAATGGGAAAGGAAAAATGAGGTAATTTCAAAAGTCTGTTGACAAACGCCTTTATTGCTTCCTTTACCATTACTGTGTGATTTCTGCAGTTGTGTGCGTGTGCGTGTGCGTGTGCGTGTGTACGTGTGTGTGTGTGTGTGAGTGATAAGCCCAGCATTCCGGCTGCAACTGTAGCAGTCCTCATATTCCGTGTGACAGGATGATGAATGAATCCGTATGGTGCTCCGCTATCAACGGAAACAAGGCCGAGTCTCAGGAGAACTCACACCCTCACTCACACACACACACACACACACACACACACACACACTACTCCTGGCCTGCCTGCTACTGTGCTGCTGCAGAGGTGCAGGATGAGCTCATCTTTGAAAGAATGGGCACACACACACACACACACACACACACACACACACACACCACTCCTGAGTGGAGAACAGGGACTTGAGTAGAAAACAAGAATCTGTTAAAGTCAGTGTGACCTTGCCGCACAGCCGCTGACCACCTGTAGAGATGTGATTGATGCTTAAAGTTTGTGTGTATGTGTGTGTGTGTCTGAGTGTGTCAGTGTGTGTGTGTGTGTGTGTGTGTGTGTGTGTGTGTGTGTGTGTGTGTATGTATGTTCGCGTGTGTGTGTGTGTGTATGTTCGTGTGTGTGTTCTTGTTCTCGTTCTCTCTTGCCCTGGGCTTCCAAGCTGCTGTAACAGGCACCACTAGTTTTTAGTTTGTCATCAGCTTGACCTCTCACACACACACACATACATACACACTTACACCACACACACACACACATGCACACACACACACACACACACACACACACACAAAAACATACACACTTACACCACACACACACACACACATTCACACACACACACACACACACATACACACTTACACCAGACACACACACACTCACACACACACACACACACATACACACAGTTTACTTCTTTATTTGGATTTGATAAATAAGTAAATGTCGTGGCAAAATCAAAATTAGGCTTAGAGGAAGTATTATTAAATTGCAGTCAAATTTCAGTCCATATTGTGCATTACGGGTAAAGGTGACACCTGCGCTTCCAGATGAAGAGACTACCAATTAGTGCTGATGTAGAGCAGTACTTTGTGAAGTGTTTGGCCCTCTTCTTAGAGAGTCCACAGATTTGCAGGCCTCGCAGGGTGTGGCCGGAGCAGAGTTCAGCACAGACGTGACATTTTCTCAGTGGTTTTGTTTTTTAATTAATGCTTGTTCATCGTTGCGATCATTATTGTGTTTATTAGAAAGAAAAACAGCCTTGCAGGGCAAAATACAGGGGAATTTGGGGCGATTTTATGCACAAAATGTTGATGTTTCCATCTGAAAGTTGCAATTCTGTTTCAAAGGGTACATTCCGCGAATTCCGTCCGTTTACGTTATCGCGGAAATGTTCTCCCTGCGTACCCCCTGAACCTCAGTTTGGGAACCTAAGCCACCAAAGATCAAGGCAATGACTGTACATGAGTAGCCATAGTTGGTTAAAACATTATTTAAGGGTTGGTATTTAAACAGTTTTGACGCATAGCAGGGGTCCATGTAAGCGTCATAAGAGCAACCAATTTCAATTATTGTGATCGCTTTGTTCTTTTCATCAATTGACACAAGGTCTGGTGTATTTGGGGTGTGTGTGTGTGTGTGTGTGTGTGTGTGTGTGTGTGTGTGTGTGTGTGTGTGGTGTATTTGGGATGTGCTTAATGGCAGTTTTCATTGCGTTCCGCTGATCATGGGGAATGGAGAACGTATGTTTTTACTGACTCGTTGGTATGGATGGTTGTGAAGTTGGTGTTATCGCGGAGCTTCTTCATGGCCAGCGCGACAATTCGGTCATGACGCATGATATATAGTCCTTTGTAGGCAGGGCAGCATACATACATACCAGGGTTTTTCCTGCATAGAGAAAATTTGGGCGCGCGCCTAAGCCGTTTTCCCGAGCGCCTACAACAAATCCCGAGCACCTAAGGCACCAAAAAAAAGTCTGCGATAAAAAATAAATAAAAAAAAAGCTGTCATTCATGGCGCAATTCAGCTTAATGGTGTTTTGAGCCCTCACGTCGACTTCAAGGCAGCAGCTTGTCCCACCTCCCACCCCGTGAGCCAATCATTGAAAAGAGGCTGCTCCAAGCTTGCCAGTTTAGAGAATACTTGGTTGAATTTGAGATTTGAGCAAGCAACTTAATGTAGCTAGCTTTTAGCTGTTTTAAACCAAGGCACTTCAAAAATGTTGTTTACAACCTGCTTACAAATCTGGTTAAAACAACTAGTGAAGGTGTTTTAGAATAATATTAATGCCATATACAATAACTGACTTTATGTTAACACCACTAATTAATGTTAGCTGTCTAATTATTTAGCGCAATGCTAGCATGCATCTACCGTAATTCGATTTTCAACCAAGGTAGCCTATTGTACTGCAAAATATTGATCGCGACCTGTTTACGAATATGGTTAAAAAAATAAAGGTGAGCTGTTATTTATAGATATGAATTATTTCGCTCAGGTGGTGGGATGCGCCTTCATCACGCGTGCAATGCATGTTCGAATATGGTCTCAATAGTATGTTTCAAGTATAGGCTACGGCCGAAACCTCGTTCTGTTTTGATCAATAGTAATCCAGTTGATAAGCGTGTCTTGTCTGAACAATACGCAACTGTGAAGTGCGCGAATGGACAGAGCGGCCAGCTGCCAATCACTCAACTTGCTTATGCATCCTGACTTCATCAGTCGGCGGTGATTTTGAGCATAACATTCCATTTTCAGTATTCATGGCTTTCAATGTATTACAATATCTGCTATGTTGAGGACCTACACAGGTGTAGGCTATTATTTGATTTGTTTACCCGTTTGAACGAGTACCAGTAGACCGCGGGTCCTCGGGAGAGGCAGACAACCGCATTGGTTTATCAATGAAAGCTCAGCTCGTTCGGAGGAGAGCGGATATATTTGTGTTGCATCTCGAATTAATATTATCATAGATAAACCGATGTAAACTGTTGTAAACTGTCGTTCCGCTGCGAGGGCCAGCCCGACGTGCACGAATACACCTGTACAAATGCAAATTAAATGTCCACTCAAAATGCTGACAAAAGTTTGATTTACAACGCATTGGTGGGCCAATAGAAGTTAAACACACTATTAAACATATTTGTGGACAGTTTTAATAATAAAAACAAAAATAATGGTATGTAGGTTTGTATAATAAAAATGAATAGTAATAATAGATAAACTTGATTTTCATAATTTGTGTGTTACATTTCTGACCACTGGTTAGTTCTAGATTCTATTGATATACATTTCAGTAGTTTGCATATATATGTAAAGAGGTAAACCTTAATAATCTTTGAACCATACATGATAGCACCATGGGGCTTGGACTATTGTCAATCTATTTGAATCTAAAGTGGAAGCAAAATTATTTCCTGAAGCATATCCTCATTATTTATGAAATGGTAAAATGTAAGCTACCAGGTGACATGGTAACACAGACTGCGCGCGCAGCGCGCACATTTTTTTTTGGAGCACCGAAGACCCATTTTGACCCAGGAAAAACCCTGGATAGGGAGATATACACAAGGAATAAACTTCGTCCATAAGGGTAACCAAAGACAATTTATTGATGAACACACATGGTTATATGTTGTACAATTACATGTTGTACAAGTGAGGGCATACTTATTCCATGTATGTTAACATGAAGCCGTTAGAAATCAGTTGTCGTTACATTCTTAGCTGCGGCTCTCGCTCTGTACGCGCAAGCATTCATTTATGTGCTGTATGTGCCACCCAGGCTGATATTTAGTTACAAATCTTACGACCTAATTGGCCTACCGATTAACCTCTGACTGATGTTTTGTAGAAGAATGGCCCTCCTTCGCCTCCTGAGAGTCGAGAGGACCCTCCGGATGGAAATTCGCAGTGTCGCAGAGACAAGCTCACTGCTTATCTGTCAGCTTACAGATATGAAAGGCTAAAAAGAAGACTTCCCTATGAAGAGCAAGAAGCGCGGATTGCACAGGACAAGATGCAAATGAAAAGGCAGCTGCTCCAGCGAATGGAGGACACTGAGCGGGAGTTTTCGGCTAACGGACAGTAGAGAGGCTGACTAATTGACCGATCGCCAGGGCCCCGCCCCCTTAGTTACTGTTGCTACGTCCGACACAATTCCCGAAACTGTCAAGCCAAAAGCCATGGTGATTACGGGGACAAACGCTATAGCTGTCAGTGTGAGTGATGATTTTTGGAGTAATACCTCCGCGATATCCTCCAGATCAAGGCAAAAGGGACTGCAATATGCAGTGGAAGGATATATTCAAAATATTAAGATCAACAACGAAGTGGACACAACAATAATCGTAGCAAAAGCATACAGGTCTCAGTCAAAAAAAAGAGAAACCCCACGACCTCTTCATTAAATGCAACCAGCACAACCAGGGTTGCCAGGTCTGTGTGACAAAACCAGCCCAATGGCCAATCAAAACCAGCCCAATGGCCAATAAAACCAGCCCAATATCAGAACTCAAAATATGCCCCTGCCAAACCATATACACTACTTTTAAAGTCCAACAGCATTGCTATCATTGCCAAATGTATTGTAATATATACAAAGTAACACCAAATGTTTAGTATTCCAGCATTAAAAGCAGTTTTTTCACCTAGGTCCTAAAATGGCCTTGTGTAATTAGATTCAGTATATTATCATAAATAAAATATAGCTCTGTGAACGTGTAGACCAATTCACTGACGGACAAACTAACCTGTTGCTTTGTCTTTTGGCTTTCTCTTCCCTTTTCCCTCTTCCTCCCTGCCTGGACAACATGAATGTACTGTTTTTACTTCATATGCATTTACTGTAGTTAATGCAATACCTTATTTCAACTGAAACACCTTATCATGTTGCTTCACTATATTTTAATCATATACTTATAGTTCATACATGTGTAAATAGGCTATGCATTTACTGAATTAAAATAATTTCAGCTTACCTGTTTGACTTGTAGAAGGTGCCTTACAGTAAAAAAAGAAAAAAAGAAAAACTCCTTGAAATGGAACTATTTACAATGTCCAATGTCTTTTGTTTAGACGCTTTGAGATCCCTCGCCCTCTTGGTCCTTGTCATACATGTCTGTACTGAACAAGGCCAGCATCTCTCTGGTTGGCTCGAACTGGTGGCAGCAGATTCCATGCCTCTGCATGAAGGCCCGAATGCGAAGGATGTTCTCCAGAAGGCTGTCTTTCATTCGATTGCGCAATTTGGTCTTGATCAAATTCATCTCCGAGAATGTGCGTTCCACAGCTGCGTTGCTGAATGGCAATGCCAGAAGTGAGAGGGCAAACGATCCAAGCTCAGCAAAGTCCTTGTCACCGGCCGCATCTATGTGATTTTTCACTTCAATTCAGAACTGTTCGGTTTTGCAGTCTTCTGTATTCTCCCACTGAAGCGTGTCCAGCACTCTCCACTGTTGATCAAGCTTGCCGAGGTTTCCTGTGTACAAGTGGAGAAATGACAGAGATGCTAGCTGGGTTTTTTTCTGAACACTGAGCACCGTAGATGGACTCAAGGCCCCGAGAGACTGGAGTTGCTGCATGTTGGTAGGCAGACGTTGTTTCATTTGCTTCGCAAATTCAAGCAGGTATTCTTTGCAACGTTGTTTGACGTCCTCTGCTGCTGGTGCGTGTAGATTTGCGTTCTCCAGTTCCATCTGGAATCGAATTCCATAATCAACAGCGGAGAGAGGCAGCTGGTTGATTTCATTGGCTCCGTCAAAGGCTACGATCTCTGTCCACCTTGAGCTGTCCACGACCACGGTGCTGATTTTTGTGACTCTTCGTAGCAGGCTCAGATAGAACGTGATGAGTTCGTGGAAAAGCCTGCATGGATTTGTGTTTTCCATCTGAAACATCTTGTTCACTCGGTTTGCCTCTTGGACGATGGGCTGAAGGAACATTAAGTAAAGTTTGTTGACAGGATCTGAGTACATCTGAAAAACAATCTCCGCACTGTAGCTTCGGTCCTTGTCTTTTGCCAACTGGAAGTGCAATCTGAGCTCTTCGTACTGGTCGAGCACCCGATTCAGGCACGCGCTGACAGCTAGCCACCTTGTGTCTGAAAGTTGGAGGATTTTTAGTGGAGCTTCTCCAACGTTAATTGTTTCATAGAGTTGCTTGTAGTTTTGCTGGCGGAGAGTACTGTGTGAAAACCACGCATAAGTTTGCGAAATCTGGTATTCAACATTTCTCGGCAACACACGCATTGCATATGAGGAGCACAGCTGAATCGAGTGACACACACATTTCACAAACACGACGTTGGGGTTGTGCTCTCGAAATTTTGTGAGAAGTGAATGGTTCTTGCCGCACATAGTATTGCATCCATCGGTTGCGAGCCCGATGCATCGTTTTGGACACAGCTTGCATTCTTGCATAAAATCCAGCAACGCTTCTGTTATTGAATTGGCATCTCCGCCCTCTAAATTTTTGATACCAGCAAAAGTAGACACAATGCGCTGCTGTGTTTGGCTGTAGTATCTTATTACAACAGCAAGCTGTTTTTACATGCCCACGTCGGTACTTTCATCGATAACTAAAGAATACAGTTCTTCCCCTATATCCTTTAGAAGCTGGTGCTGCATGTCTGGGCCGATTACGTTTTTTATGAGTGCAGAGCATTTTGTCCTGTGCAGTTTGATGTCCTTCTGTGCAATTTCACCAACAAGCTCTCCCAGGTGATCCACGGTCAAAATGCTTGAATGGCAAGCAATGTGCGCTGCCATTTTAAGCTCGGCTAACTTGACAGAGCGGTCAATTCTCACTGTGGTTATGCCACTGTCAAACAATGTACGCACTCGACAACTGGAGAACGGAACAGCATTTCGAATGTGTTTCTCCGTTTTCCTGTGGTTTTGGAGATCACTGTGGTGCGCACGAATCTCGGTTTTGCAGTACCGACAAAAAGCTTTGGTATCATCCCCAGCCACACGTTCTATCCATTCTTTAATTCCGTTTTCACTTTCCCATTCTTTCGTATATATCTCCCCGTATTTAGCCCACTTACCGGGTGTCATGTTTCTCCAGGGGTTGCTAGCTAGCTAGCTACACTAACTACCAGACCAGAGTTGGGATCGAGCGGGAGACTGAGAGCGTTATGTGAATGTGGGCGTGTCCCATGTCCATGTGTGTACGTGCTGATCTGGAGTCAGTTTGGTAGGATTTGGGTATAAATAAATTATTTCATTTAAAATATGGATTTTTATTTAAAGACATTCATGTAATTTGCATGCAAAATAGGTCTACCCGAACCAGCGGACAAAAAATTTAACCCGCGGCAACACTTCAAAAGTAGCCCAATTCCGCGGGAAAACCGCGGACCTGGCAACACTGAGCACAACCTTGTAGACTAGTCATGTTATTTCACCACTGGGTAAGATCTGTATATAATATTTCAAGCTAGCTAATAACCTACAAAGATTATTTATTCTTATTATTGTTTCCGTCTCTGGCGAGAGACTCTGAGGTATCTATCTATCTAGCTAGCTAGGATGGTGACAATTGTGGTGTCCGATCACAATTACCGCGAGGTACCAGAAAATGTCGAAGTGGAGACAGCCGATTGTAGAGTATTTCAGTAAGGTTTATTGAAGATGATAAACAACAATATGAGAATGAATTCGAAGACGCTCTGACAAAAATATCTCCCGCTTAGGCATTTAAACCTAACACTAACACTCCCCCTAATGCCTCCATTAGCTGACTGCTCAACCAATGAAACCTATGACCTCCCCGTTGACTCCACCAATCAGAAACCTATCATAGTACCTCGAAGACCCAGCCTTTATTTATCATAAGACAAAGCAGCCCCATCTTCCCATTCAAATAATACTCCTAACCCCTTTGTTTTATACTGAATTAGATAAACCCATATTAAACCTACTTATTTACTACTAACATTCCTACACAATCTAGAGAACAGTACAGTAATGTACCAGTGTGGATCAAGATAGCTGCTAGTAACGTTATTGTTCAAGGAATGTGTGTGCATGTTGCTGAAAGTATTTCAGTCACTGTACTGATAACTTGCTTGTAAAATGATGATCCTGATGTAATGCTATGGCTTTGTATCAGGTCGCCAGGTTATTGCTCTCAGGTTGTGCCTTATGCATACCTTGGGATACTCAGGAGTAGGTTGCCCATTCACAAAATGTTTCAAAGATTAAAATTAAAAAACTTCATAATGGCCTTTTGTTCAACATTGATACAGTAAAGCTAGTCTCTCCAACTAAAGTGTTAATGTTAAAATCAAAATGTTAATGTTACAGTCTGTAAAATTACACGCTGAGCTATCTTAGCTAGCGATGTTAATGTTACGTCTGTAAAATTGCACGCTGAGCTATCCTAGCTAGCAATAGCAAACGCCAGCAGCTTAAATACAAAGTGTTCGTTAAAAGATCTGTTCAATGCTGGCGTTTGCTATCGCTAGCTAGGATAGCTCAGCGTGCAATTTTACAGACGGTAACATTAACATTTTGATTTTAACATTAACGCCGTAGTAGTGTGGACGGGAGGTGCAAACTTAGACATATGTGTGCGTTTCTAAATTTACCCAGGCTAGTGTTGACGGGGCTTTAGTTTCGATTATTCATCCCCATTCCGGGAAGTTGACTTGGTACATTCCACCTTGTTCACTACCTCGCGCCACTTTCATCAACGTTCGTGTTTGAATTTTGGGGAAAAGGAAGGCTCAAGGAAAGCTCACCTGCTGGAAAAAAGATGTATCTGATCATCATCAAATTCATCTTTCGTCATTGAGGATCTCGATGATGTGGCAATTAACACACTGAGAGGTAATTATTATTATTATTTTTAAATGTAATCATTGATATAAAATCCAGGCTAGATTAGCTCAATTGGCTAGTCGAGCAAACTAATGCTATTCCAGTTAGCTGTGCTGAACCATTAAGGTTAACTAACTTTGTGTATGTTTTGTACATTACAGCAGCTAATATCAGCGAAGACCAGCTGCATAATGTGTCTTGAGATGACATTAGGGACCTCTTCCCTGGCCAAGAACACTTTCTCCGACGAAAAGCTATATAGCTCAAAATACACGTGGAAGATAGGGTAAGTATACAAAGCACAGATACATGCCGGTATCTGTCAGTCGCTATAAGGCGTCCTAACGTTAACACGGAGGCAGAGTGTTTTAAAATGTTTATTACGACCTCCACCATGGACCTGATTGTGACTTAGACCAACAGCTATGCCCAGTCACTGAGGTAAAATTTTAACAATGCTGGGAAGCTAGCCGAAAAATTTGATCTGTTTATACCCCAATCATTAAATCAGATTTTTCACTCCCACCAAGATCTCTGCATAGATGAATCAATGATGAAGTGGAAAGGAAGGCTGTCCTTTAAACAGTTTATACCCTCAAAGCGCCACCGTTTCGGGATCAAACAGTTTGTCCTTTGCGATGTCCTGACAGGATATGTCCAGGACATAATTGTATATACGGGCAAATCTACCGACATTACAATGGTCACAGACTTGGGGATGTCGGGGTCAGTTGTGACAACTTTAATGCAGCCTTTTCTAGGCAAGGGTCACGTTTTGCACCTTGACAATTGGTACAGCAGTCCCACCCTTTTTCATTATTTATTGAAAAACCAAACTGGTGCCTGTGGTACAGTGAGAGCTAATAGGAAAGGGATGTCTAAGTTCATTGACAAGATGTCCAAGGGTGACCTGGAACATTTTAATAATGGAGAAATGTTAGCAACAAAATGGAGGGTGACGTCCATGTTCTGTCCACTCTGTGTCCATGGTTCTGACGGGGAAAGTGGACTATGCCACAGGCAGACATCTCTCCAAACCCTGCTGTGTGCCGGCCTATAACAGCAAAATGGGCTCAGTGGACAATTTGTACCGGCGCAACACCTTTGTAGAATGTGCACGGAAGACCATCAAATGGTACTGGAAACTTTTTTTTATGTCCTGGATGTGGCTGTGTTCAACAGTTATGTTGTCCACCGTCAGCTGACAGGGCAGGAGATGACGTATCCCCAGTTCAGGGAGAACTTGGTGCACCAGCTGATGGAGGAATACCACACTGCCAGAAGGCCCTCATGTGGTGGACGACCAACGCTGGACACTCCACTCCGACAGCTCAGCAGGGTGGGCGAACAAGGCGCCGTTGCAGGGTCTGCCAGATGACAACAAGGCGTCCCCTGCTGCGGAAGGCCACAAAGTACATTTGTGTCCCCTGCGATGTCGCACTGAGTGTGACTCCCTGTTTCGAGGAATATCACACCCTCAAGCATTTTTGAATTCTCCCTCGTGTCTGAAAAAATTAAATTTTCAATTGTTCGTGTGTGTGTGTCCATGCCCACATCTTGGGTCTAACAATAAATGTTTCTGGTTTCTCAAATCAATTATTTTGCTCTTGAAAATAATTAATGACTTTACACAGTTGTACACACTCTTTGTCATTTAGTATAACTTACATTAGCTTCGCAAAGTAATACACTGATATGTGATACCTGTCCACTTGGTGTCCATGAAATACCATCCGTTCCTATCTAAGACCCTCCGGACGGACTTATTGATACCGTGGATGAGGGAATGGAGCTGGAGGACAGTGAGGTGATAGGAAATATCACCCCAAGGGGTGTAGGTAAGGTGAAGAGGAGAGGAGGGGTGTTGGTAGGATGAGGAGGAGAGGAGTGTAACACTGGGCTCACACGTAGCCGTTGGAATGCGTTGATCCGGCAAGGTTGACGCATCCCCATTCACTTTGAATGGGGTGACGTCATCCTCTGCCGAACTGAATTGTGGCTCCGTTGCGTTTCATGCGTTGCTTGCTGCAGGAGTTGAACAATGTTCAACTTTTCGAGAGGCAACACATGCGTCAGCCAATCAAATTGCTTTTCATGCATAACTGACAGCACAGGCGCTATCCAATCAGATCGCGTTTATGCTCATGTCTGAAAAGCGGGAAGCTAAAAAAAAAAAAGATGGCTGACCAATCTCCGTAGATGGTCGTATTTGTACCTAAATGTTGTTTGTTTGACTTTTTTTTTTAATTGGATTTTTTAAAAGTTACAGAGAAGTAGACACTGTACAATGTAAAACCCCCTTTTTTGTAACTGAAACATATGTCTGATAGGATTTGCGAGGTATTGTCGGCAGAGATAACGTGTTGACCAGAGAATCCGTATTGAAACCGGAAGTGGGTGATTTACTCTGTTTGATTGGCTAATACCAGGACCTTTACTTTTTCGTTGAGAAATTATGTTGATCGCCTGACATTCAAACGATCGGGTTTCTTTAAATTATTATTATTTTTGTGAAGTTATACGGCTTATGTGAATAAAGCTATCTACATGACTTTTTATGTCTACATTGACTCGGTTAGTTGTTCATGTGGTACACGAATGTTGCAGAGTATTGTAGGTCTTAACTGAAGCTCTCGACCATTAGTAGCTAGCTAGTATAACGTTAGCATGCTGATATGAATTGACCCATTATAGTCAGGTGGCTTAATGCTCAATTGACTTATTAACCGAACTTTTACGAAGTCATACAACTAAACACACAAGTGACTTGTTAACCGAACTTTTACGAAGCTATATTACCTGTAAATCAATCTCTACTGATGGCTGTAATGTGTAAGTACTCAGATGTCAGTACATAACTTCAATTTCAGAGCAGTTATGTGTCGAGATTGTGGCAAGAATTAAATAGATTTGTTTCAAAGACATCAATTGGAAACTGTTTGGTAATCATTTCGATCACAAAGGTTTTCTACTCCTCTGACAACGTCAACATGCTTCAGTGGTCTGCTTCATGTTAAACAAACAAACACCATTTTTCATTTTCGGAACTCATTTCAATAACATGATGCATACGAGGAGGTGTTCAGGGCTATTTGCATTGGTGTGCTACATTGTTTTGTATAGAATAGAATA
Organism: Clupea harengus; assembly: GCF_900700415.2. Lineage (NCBI taxonomy): Eukaryota > Metazoa > Chordata > Actinopteri > Clupeiformes > Clupeidae > Clupea > Clupea harengus. The sequence goes on along the minus strand of NW_024879889.1, from coordinate 35,058 downwards.
GAAGAAGAGACTTTATTTGTCATTGTGCATTAGATACACAATGAAATTTGTTTGTGAAACCACTAAAAAAAAGTGCAGTTGTGCTGGGTGGAGGGTATGAGGGTTGTGTGATTATTTAGTTCTGTGATGGCCCCGGGGATGAAACTGTTCTGCAGTTGTATATTACACATAGTGTTACGGACAGTTAGTGCAATCACTTCGTGACATGAGCAACAGACGTTTAACCCGATGTGAAATAAACAAACAAGCAAAGACGGCAATTCGTTTATTTACGCTAGCTTGTAACTATTAATAGCTTATTTGACACGGTGTGATTAGCACGCTAGTTTACGCTAATTTTAAGCCAATTCGAACAGGGCCCAGGATTACCTTGGCTAACCTTGCTAGCAACAGTTAGGCTACTAGCTACTGGGGGGTGAGACAATTGACCTATGGCTAAGCCCCGCCCCTCGAACGCAGACGAGCCAATGGCAGTTTAGTAACAACTGCACTCGGACATCTTGAGTTTACAACTCCATAGAGTAGCATTAGAAACCGTGATTCTTCACTTGTTTTATGGGGTTTGTTGTAATGTAAGTTGAACAAAAATGGTCAAACGATGTGCATGGGGTAGATACAACACTTATACGAGGTATCATGAGAGGATAGGCAATGGGGTATATTTTATCCCATTTCCCAAACTAAAACAAGGCAGGGCCAAATGTCTCCGGTGGATTAAGTTGTGTGGCAGACCACACAGCCAACCACGTTCATTAGCTATCTGCCATACTCTTGTTAGGTTGGAATTTTCCTCTGCTAAAGCAATCAACTAAGCCTACATGCATAGGCATACTCATTATTCACATTATTGTCATTGACAGTACCGGCTTACTTTCACCACTGATGTTATACTAGGCTTAGGCAAGTTATCTCTGGCTAAAACTAGCTAACGTTAACGTTAGCTATTCACTAGCTGCGCTAGCGTAACTATGTCAGTTATCGGACAGTTTGTTAAAAATCAGCCATTCTATTAAACAATCGATATGCACAAGTATACATAAGTTTAATAATGAATTAACATGACAACGTGAACATTTGCCGATAACACACGCATGCCGGTTACGATAGCTAGCTAGACAGTTAGGACACTGTCCCGTCTGTCAGGGGCAGGTTAATGCTAGTTATAATAAACGTAGGTCTACATCTCAGTGCCTCTCCAGATTAGTTAAATTAACTGAAGGTAAATTAATGTAATCTTTCCCTGCGGTGCATGAACAATGCTGGTATTGGATGTATTTATCTGCAATCGTGATGACCGTGAGATGAGGCTTCTCCCCTTTGCATAGTGATCTGTACATTTTCGCCTCAAATTTAAGCTTGTTATACCATATCTAGTTTTAAATTTTATACATATCCCTCCACTGCATAATGAAGTCCCATTTGAAGGCTTCTAGACGAAATCAGGTTCTTTTGTCTCCAAAAGTTGTCTAGAGCCTCTTGGGATATCGTTTTGACACTGATATCTGCCATTGTAAACTCTAGTCAGCTCTGATAACTTGTCCGAGTTAGCAACAGTAACTAAGGGGGGCGGGGCTTAGCCATAGGTCAATTCAGTGTGAGGTGGCTCACATTTGAAGCTAGCTAGCCAACGAACTAACTAAGTTAGTATAATTTGAAGCTAACACTAACAAGTGGCTAGCGAGTGATTGTGTTGCGATCAGCCAGACTGGAGAGTGTCCTTGGATGGAGTTGAGAACAAAAAGGCACCGAAGTGCACAACTTACAAATTACTTGATAGACAGTGCTGGCATTCATTTTTTTGAGACATCAAAGTAGACTGGGTGCACGTGCATTCTTTTTGGGAAATGGAGAGCCTCATTAGCTAAGTTAGCTAGTCACCGCACATCTGAGCTGGTTTGCATGATTGTAGCTAGCTAACGAATTGTGAGCCACTGCCCTATACAAAAACTAATGTAATTGTCAGCGGGGATAACGTATTCATGGATACCATGTGACGTCACTGCGTTTAAGCGCCGCCATCTTTGTGTCCGAAAGTCTAGCTGAGCGTCGGTCACAACACAGACAATAGTCGGTCACAACCCACAGAAAGTTAAAATGCCTTGCTTATGTTGTGCTGATGGATGCGACAATAGTCGCAAAAATTACCCAAAGAAACAATTTAATTGTATACCAAAAGATTTAGATCGGCGGAATAAATGGTTGTCTGCCAATTAGAAGAGACAACTGGCAGCCAACATCTAAACTTCAGATTGTGCAGTCAACATTTTGTATCTTCCTGCACCACTATCCACGGACATGTTGATTTTGTGCTCAGAGCCTGGGAATGACTGACATGTTAAGTGAAATGCAGCACGTTGATACAATCGTGAATAATTGCTGTGTCTTATCAGAGCTAAACTCTCCTGAGCAAGCTAGAGTGCTAATAGTTAGCGAGCTGTTTAGCCATTTACTAAAGGCTTTAGCTACACATAGCTAGCCCACATTGGCACTCTTAACCACCACTAAAATAAATCGGTTGATAATCGCCGTTTGAATTACTAAGATGTCCCGTGATGACATACATATTTTTTGTCTCCAGATGCCATATCTTGGTGTAGTTCACCCATCCTGCAACTGCATATTGATATGCATCTGTAATCTTGAAAGCCCTTCAGGCTATCTCCGGTGTATGGGGATGGATTGTGTACAAGATAAATGTATACGTCGGGGAAAGACAGTTGGGGCAGATTTTAAGGGACAACATAAAGTTGAAGGTAATAAATATGGATCACGGCCAATAATCAATGTTTTTTCTAAATATCGCTGTCTTTCTGTCTCGTTTAGATGTGCTATCATACCTGCCAACATTTGAGTAGCAAATATTTGTTTTAAGGGATGTTGTGCATATAAGTGTTTATAGACAACGTATTTATTACATATTATGTAGTCTTCAGTTTATAAATAAATACACAATAACTGTATTTATTAACAAAAAAAATATGTTTGTATTCATTATTATGTATGTGCAATGAACATAGTGACAATAATGTTGAACAATAGAGCAACATTATTATTAGACCAACTAACTATTGCAATAACTTATGATCAATTCATGACATTTTCTAATATAACAAAACAATTCAAGAATAAATAATTAAATTAAAGTAAATTAAATAATTCCTAAAAAAAAATCACATAAACAGTTAATGTAACTTGCACAGGTCTTAAAACTACTGTTTTGTAGTGTTGTATGTAGGTGGTTGACTTGGCTGCCCTAAGTGTCTTTTTTAGATGGGGTGTACTTTGAAGCAGGCTTAGTAAAGTTAATTTTGCAAGATAAGAGAGAGCACAAAGTGCTGTTATTCAAACTAGTTTTATTTTCTGTAACAATTTTTTTTTACCATACTGAAAGTCCTCTCTGAGTAGGCATTACTATGTGGAATGCAAAGCAATGCCTTCATCAGCCTAGCCAGCTGACTGAAGCGCTCATCTTTCCCTACAAAGCCCCAGAGTCTGTCCACTCTCTGTTCCTGAGGTAACTCCTTGCTGTCTGCATGCTGAATGTACTTAATTCTTATAAAAATCTTTGCTCAGTTAGATGATTTAAAAGCAATAGCCTGTGCAGAAAGATCAACTGCGCAACAGAATGTAGGTTTGCCTGATTGAAAAATTGGTTGAAAATGGTGTATTTATTGTGTACACAATATATGCGTAGGAATACGTTGATCCGATCCCCATTCAAAGTGAATGATAGGTGGCTCACTTGCAAATCCTCTCAGACGTATTTTTCAGTTACAATAATGGGGTTTTTACATTGTACAGTGTCTATTTCTCGGTAACGTTCTAAAAATATAAGCAAAAGAAAGTGAAAAAAACTACTTTTAGGTACAAATACGACCATCTACGGAGTTTGGTCCGCCATCTTTTTTTTTCTTTCCGCTTTGCGCTCGAGACCTGACCATAAACATGATCTGATTGGCTAGAGCCGTGTTGTCGTCTTTGCATTAAAGGCAATTTGATTGGCTGACGCTTGCGAACTTAGAACATTGACACACATTTTGATTTGATTATTAATAAAATGCATTTGTACCTCGTAAAATACGGGAGATTACCGGGAGAAATGACAAAACGGGAGGGCGGCGGGAGATGGATCAGAAAACGGGAGAAACCCGGGAAAAACGGGAGAGTTGGCAGCTCAGTGTGCTATGTTTGTAGTCATGACTGTTCGCTAGCTAACTATGATAGCTAACTAACTAACCACTAGAATCAGAAAATACTACATTTAACGTCTAAATTTGAAGAACCTATCAATAGAAAACAATACTAGTATTATATTATTATATTATTACTATATATTATTATATATGACTACCTAGCTACTATTGGGTACAAAAATCTTATACAACGGGAATAATGGTTGAGTCGGACACAAATATGGCGGAAGGCTTCACGGAAGTGACGTCTTTGGTACCCATGAATTTCCTAAAGGATCCGTATTGAAACCCGGAAGTCGTCACTTTAGTCCGTTTGATTAGGACTGTTTACTTTTTCGTTGAGAAGTTGTGTTGATCGCCTGACTTTTAAACGATAGTTTTATTATTATTATTATTTTTGTGAAGTTATACGGCTCAATACTCAATTGACTTGTTAATCGAACTTTTACGAAGTCATACAACTAAACACACAAGTGACTTGTTAACCAAACGTTTACGAAGCTATATGACCAAAACACACAGCTAGCGTGCTAATCACATCGTGGCAAATAAGCCATTAATAGTTACAAGCTAGCTCCCTTCCTTCCCTCCTTCCTTCCTATTAAGAGAGCAGGGACTGTTCGAAATGTCTTAAACCTTCTCTTCCGCTTTAATAAGATACCTTGAAATACCGTCACATAACGGTCATCTTTCAAGAGAGCATATGAGCTGCCTTGCTGTCTCAATGGCGGCAGGTATTACCCGCAACTCTGTGCGCCAGAACCCAAACCAGAGAAAAAATATTAATAAGATGGCGGAACAAACCACTGAAGTGCTGGTCCAGGGCAACAAAAGTATTCATAAGTGTAAGTTTCTTTGCTTTTTTTGCTTATTTTTTTGAAAAGTTACAGAGAAATAAACTACTATGTAATTATGCCATGATTGATTAACAAAAAATAGTCTGAATTCGTTAGCCAGGTCGCTATCGGGGGGTCAGCCCTATGTTCCCACATTTCTAAGGATTTTTTTTTCACTGACAATTTGTAAAATTAGGCCCTATGTTCCCAGATTTATTTTGAAAAATTAGTCCTGATGTTCCCACAGCCCTATGTTCTAGGGTTAGGGTTCGAGTTGGGAAGCTAGCTAGCTAGCTCCTTCAAATCACCAGCTAAGGAATGGTGAACCCTTAACTACCAGGCAGGGGTAGAAATGTGGGAACTGTAGGATTTTTGTAATGAGTATTAGAAATGTGGGAACACAGAGCTGTGGGAACATAAAACCTAATTTTGAAAAAGCTCCTAGAAATGTGGGAACATAGGGCTGTGGGAACTTAGGCACGCTCCCACTATCGGTAGCTGAAGATTGTTAACGGGCTTGCTAACGTTAGCTCTGGTATTTATCTGAATTTAATGCAAGATAGTTAAGAAAGTGAACGGTTGTTTATGATGTGAAAATGGACTGTAAAAATAACCTGCTATTTAAAAATATATCAAGGTGTTTTAACTGTCAGTTGGTTGCTGTTAACTGTCATAGCTAGTTCGCCAGCAAGATAGTTAAGAAAGTGAACGGTTGTTTATGTTCTAGAAAATGTGCATAGTAACTGCATACAAAATGTACTGTAAAAATAATCTATTTAAAAATATCAAGGCTAATGTTCGACATCCAACTGTCAGCTGTTACCTGTTAACTGCCAGTTCACCAGCAAGATAGTTAAGACATTGAACTGTACACTGTTACACCAAAATCTTGTGTGCAAAAAATTGCAGTTGTACAGCGTTATTTAGTGTACTAGACAGCGATTTATTTCTGTGTGTACAAACCCTCATGGAACGAACTGAACGAATTCGATTTCGCGACGAGAATTTGTGAGGGTCATACAGTTTTCCATAGATATACAGAAAGGCTGTTAATGGGTACCACCTCCTGTATCAGCTAATTTTGCGTGTCAGTCTACACAAAGGAAAAAAACGGAGCTGAAATCCAAACAAGTTACCAGTCCTAATCTAGACACCCAATGTTTTTAACAGTTGGCACTTTTTTAATAGCTGGGGCGTTAATAGGTGCCGTTACGATAGTTGTCTTGTGGTGGTTTAAATGTTTTTCATAATATTTTATATCTATGTAGGGTCCTCAACTGATACCTTTACTGGCCATAAGAACAGTGCCATGGAATGATGGAAGTAAGTGCTCCAAAGGCACTCTTCAGCCACAGTAACCAGTTGAAGAAGTAGTGGCATTTACATATCTGATACAATTGGCTGTCTGTTCAGACAGATGCTCGATTCCGTTGGCCTTGCGGGTATGGTCAGCTCACTCAGGCCCGCAAGAAGTGGGATAATCTGAAATCAAAATATAAGGTATGACTAGATAGTCACACATGACCTATGTGACGGTCGTGTTGCGACCGCACATGAACTGCACACTTCTGCCCCATATTTGCGACCACCAAGCGCACCCAACAGACATGGTTTGCACACGCACACACAAACACTCAGACCACTGATTACAATTGGATCCTCCCTAAGTGAAACTGCTAATTGCCCAGACTGGCAGGGGGGACTTCTAAAATGGTCTGGGCCAGACCACTTGGATAAGGTGGCTTTTAACAAACCTTTGAGACATTATTTATGTATTGGATTGATGATAGTGGGAAAATACTATGTTTGTGTCTCAGGGTCTGGTTTGTCATTGTTGTATTGTTTGGTTTTTGTGTCTACCCCGGTGTGTGGAAATGGTGCTGGCCGCCATGTATATATGTTCAGTGTACTGTCTAGTTTAGGGAGTCTTGTCATATCAGGTATGTGTTTCGCTGTGGACCCTTTTGACTGCTGAGTTTTGACCTCTACCCCTTTTACAGGCTAAGCAGGTATTTTTAATTGAGCTTTGTTACTGCTGAAGATTGTCCTCTACCCCATTTAGAGGCGGAGCAGGTGAAATGCCTGGAGACTGTTGCTGTTTGTCGTCTTCTAATTGAGATGCTTAGCAGTTCTCCAGGATATTTAAAAGATATTAAAACTTCATATTTTGAACCCTCACTCTGTCTCTGAGCTTTTTGGGCCAAACCCACATTTTGACGGCAACCGAGGCTCGGTCCGTCACAACCTACCATTGGAATATTGCATGCACTGTTGTGGTATTTACTGTAGTATTTATCTGTAGGAGCTCGTGGCCATGGTACTCTGCCATGGATAAGCTGCTTGGCCAGAGGCACTCCATCGCACCACCCGTGTTGCGTGCCTCTTTGCCCTGCAGCTCATCCATGGCAGAGCCCAACTCTATGGGTGCCGTGTCCTCCCCACCACCGAGAGAGGAGAGCCAGGAAAGAATGAGGAAGAGGAGGTACAGCATGGCATTCGTGGGCGAGATAATGGAGAGGGCGGAGGCCCTCGAAATCGAAAGGCAGCGGAGAGAGGTGGAGCGGCAGGAGAGCGCCACTGTTAGATTAGACAGGCTTCTGGCTGTCATGGAGCGGTTGGCTGAAAAATTTAAATAAATAATAATAAAAAAATACCAATTAAACATTTACAGCATTATGTTTTTTTTATAAGTACATGTAAATGATGAGACAACAATAGAGTTCAGTTAAAATAAGTGTATTTTATTGGAAAGCTCCCCAAGCAAGCACGAGGGCAACAGTGACGAGGGAAAACTCCCATGTAGGAAGAAACCTCGGGAGGGCCCAGGCTCAGGGAGCGACCACCCTCCTTGGTCATTTTCGTGTGAGTGAGTGCGGTGTTTCAGGCTCCTGTCCGTGTTCCTGCAACGACATGTGTTATAACTTAATTAATGTAATTACAATATACAATCAAAGAACTATATAACAATTTATTAATCAAAGAACTATACAACAATTTATCAACAATAATCGTGTCCCGATGGAAGACACTGAAGTGCGGACAGCTGATCTGCAATGCTGTCTCGCAGGGCACCACCACTTGATGTTTCGCCATGGTCCTCTCCCCCGACGGTCTCTTCAGGGTCCTAATCATCCACCGGTAGGACATCATCATTGCCCAATGAAGGGACCGGTATAGTTAATAAGAATATGCCATAGTCAATAATTCAATGTTTATTATGCCTAGTTATAATTGTTACTTTTGTTTGGATTCCACGAACATGTGGACAGTTCCTGGGCGAATATACTTGAATTTGACCAGGGGAGTGAGGTGCGACATTGGTCTCACCTTCCCCCCCAGGTCGGGACAAAGCTTTGTATCCAGGGCTTACTTGAATAGACGGTAAGACCCCTAAACTCAGCTTTTAAGAGCAAATCCTACAAGGAATAATTCAGATGAGTCTGAGGTGAAGCTATGAGTGGACCTTCAGGCTTTGTCTCCCTTGGTGGCAGCCATTGTATAAGATAAAAACCTGGATCATGACTGACTAAAATCCAAGACTGGTCTCCAATATATGGTATAAATTATATCCTATTACCAGACATACATTGTGAAGCATAGTGCAACACACAATGACATCTGGCACAAATGAGACGTCCACCTCCAAGGCACAGAAAAAGATCTCCACCTGGTCTTCATCATGCCAAAAGCCCGCTCAATGACCGAACGAGCTCTGGCATGATGCGCGTTAAACCTACAAGTGTTGGGGGAAAAATGAATGACATGTAATTACTCAAATTAATCTCTATGACATTGCAATTAAAATCACATGTTTTAATGTACCAACCTCTGTTGTGCCACTCCCGAGTGGATTCTTGTATGGTGTGATGAGAGAAATGAGCCTCATCAGACAGGGGTACCCCCCATCCCCCAACAAGAAGGTATCAGAGGGGTGGGTATGCGGCAGACTGGAACTGGGGGCTGTGCCTCAGGACCCGGGCGTCGTGGACAGAACCTGGATAACCCACAAACACATCAATGAAGCGCCCTGCATGGTCACAAACCGCCTGCAGCTGTATCGATGGAAACAATTTCCTGTTGAAATAATCCTGGCCATGGGGCTCTCCCGGGGATTTGATACGAACATGGCAGCCGTCAATGGCTCCCATGGCCCTGGCAAAAGCCCCATGCCTAGCCAGTCGGGCAAAACCCTCCGATACCTCTCTCTGCCCCTCTGCAGTGGAAGGTAACCGGATCACCCTTGGCATCGCCACGACTACACAGCCACAGACCCTATGAACGACGTTGTGCTCCATGGTCCTGGGCATGTCGAATGCCCTCGACACCACGCGGTACGACGCACCTGTTGATAGAGCCATTCACAGTTTCTGACAATAAATATTGAGATTAAAAATGAGCCTCTTGGGCACATTCCAATGCCTGAGGGCCCAGGTAAGACGTACCGCTGGCCAGCCAAAACAGAAACACCAAAAATTGAAAGAGAAATTCCTGCATTAAAATATTGTGACACTAACAACATAACACTGTATCATGACAGTCTGGATGATTTGAAGTGGTCATTTATTATCACACTAGCATTCAATTATCACGGCAAACTATTACGCTGAACCCTAAGTAAAGTACAAAAAAGTTAAAATAACGAAACCTGTAATTACTCCTTGTGAAGGAATATCATTCACGTCTTACTAAACCTAGCCACGCAAAAGTGAACGAGGTAAACAAATCCTTTCTGTTTCCTCTTCTGAGTCTATGCAGGTCACGTGGAAAATGAACGAGATCTGATCTGTATCCGGCAGATGAACGAGTCGTTCACCTCCCGACCGTGTCTTCGGGTAAATGAACGATCCGGCAGATGAACGAGTTGTTCACCTCCCGACCGTGTCTTCGGGTAAATGAACGATCGGGAGGTGAACGATTCGTTCATCTGCCGGATACAGATCTTCGGGTCAATGTTTCGTTCTTCTGCCAACCGAGTCTTCGGATCAATGATTCGTTCATCTGCCGGATACGGATCTTTGGATCATTTTTCACGTGACCTGCATAGGCTCAGTACTGGTAGCTAGAGGAAACAGAAATGATTCGTTCATTTTCCGACTCGGTCTTCAGATACGGATCTTTGGATCATTTCCCACGTGACCTGCATTCAACGAATCATTTCTGTTTCCTTGGCTGAGCCTATGCAAGTCCCAATGCGTGGCCACGAGAAAATGAACGAATCTTTTTTTGAGAGGACTCGTTACTCGCGAGTCTTTGTAAGGATTCGTTCAAAATGAACGAATCGTTCACGAACAACACATCACTAGTATGAAGCTATCGTGAGCGACTACGTGCCAGTTAGTCACTCTACTGTACTGTATTTACCTCAGGAAGGTTGACGGTAGCTAGATGCTGTATGTGGTGATTGTGTCTCGACGATAACTCAAACTATAGCAGAATTATGTCACACACGGTGACATTGACAATTGACATTTTACTATAATCACGGATAGTATGAAGCTATCGTGAGCGATTACGTGCCAGTTAGTCACTCTACTGTACTGTATTTACCTCAGGAAGGTCGACGGTAGCTAGATGCTGTACGTGGGGATTGTGTCTCGACGATAACTACATACTATAGCAGAATTATGTCCCACATGATTGGTGATAATTGACATTTTATTAAAATCACGTATTTTCAAAATTATGTTTTAAAAACTTACCTCAAAGGTCTTCGCTGCCAGCATCTCTATCCTTGCACGGTAGGTTCTGCACTGACCCCTGTCCTGCTCCATTCGACACCTCTCCTCTTCAATCCACTCCTGCAGAAGCTGATGGACAATTGCAATGTTCGCCATTCTCGCCATTGTTAAGTATTTGAAACCTTAGTTTTAAACTAACTAACTAACTAACTAACTAAAGTTTAACTTCTCTTAATAACTTCACTTAAAAACAACTTACCTTAGTTCACCTTGCCGAAACTTAAATTACCTTAAGTTTACCTCAAACTAACTTAATGGAATCTAACTTAATTAAAATTTTAGCTTAATTTAAGTTTAAATACACTACAGTTTAACTCGACTTAGTATGACAATAAACTTGTGTGACAATAAACTCTCGAAAACCAATGCAAGTTGCAAAGCACGTCGAAGGAAGATGCAATTGACTGCTGTCTGACAGAGCGTGCTCGTGCGAGCACATAAGTACACGCAGCGCGATGACGTACATCCTATCTTAATAGACTGTTCGAAATCAACGGTTTTTGAGATACCTTCCCCCGAAAGGACGTCTCTCGTCAGACACCTGTCCAACAAGAGATCAAGGATTAGACAGCTATCTAAGAATCCGAACACGGCCCTGGTTGCCTCCAGTTTGATAATTGGTGGTAACGTTAGCGAAAACTGGAAAGACTGTCTAACTATCTAACCAACTAACGTTACTTCGTTAACTAACTTTATTCTTACCTTCAGTCAAAGACTTTGCTAGTCTGCGGGCAGTGGCTAAAGTCACAATTCGTTAGCTAGCTACAATCATGCAAACCAGCTCAGATGTGCGGTGACTAACGTTAGCTAACTTAGCTAATGAGGCTCTCCTTCATTTCCCAAAAAGAATTGCCTCCGGTTTGATAATTGGTGGTAGCGAAAACTGGAAAGACTGTAGTTATATCGTTACTAGTCAGCGCTACTGATTAAATGTTAAAATGGCTTGCCATACTGTAGTATCTAGCCAACTGCTTTGCTAACTTTATTCTTACCTTCAGTCAGAGACGTTGCTATTCCGCGCGTTAGTGTTCTGCTACAACTTCAAGGGTTTGTTGTGTGGGTGTACCTAAGAAGATTGACTGGGATTACGTAAATACATCTTGTTAAGGAAAAAATTAACAATGTCTTGAATTTTGAACAAATGCAGATTAAGTTCAAAACTAGATATATTCATGTAAAGTTACAAACTTATTTTTTTATTATGTTACATTTACAACTGCTTAGATTCATTTTTTTCCAGTGTAGATATTTTTTAATCATTTTGGTATTTTAAAAAACAGTACTCTCCTATCTGTTATGAATACACAGGCAGTGAAACACATAAGTGACATACTTTGTAAGATACTTCATGAGCATGGTCTGTGTACCCAAAAGTGAGCCATGTGCCTCTGCAATAGTGACACCACGGCCGTATCTATTACCGCACACTTTACAAAGTACACTGCAATACAGTGCGTAGTGCGCACTACGCACTTACATCTGTAGTGCACTCTGTTGCTGATTAGTGTTGTCTCAAATGGAATACTTACGTGAACCACTTGGCGGAAGTGACGGACGCAAATCTGCTTGCGACACCCGCAAATCTAAGGCGGAAGTGACGGACGCAAATCTGCTCGCGACAGCCGCAAATCTAAACCTGACGGCATTTCTGAAAATTAACGTACTTCTTGTCCTTTTACTGTCCCTTGTTTACCCTTTTCTCCACCCCATGTGGAAACTACGACACCTCCGATATCGTGGCAGGATCCTCCGCCTTCTGGCTGAACGCGAGCTGGTATGTACATTTTATTGTGATTTTGCCTTACCTTCACAGCCTAGCCTAATGTAGTAGTTGCAATGAGATTCTCAATTATCTTTGTCAGACACCATATGGAAATAAAACATGACAAATCTGTACATGTATGTCCCTAGATTTCAATTAGTTTTAAGAATTATCTACTGAAATCATAGGCATCATCTGCTTGAATTCACCCAGTAATAGGCCTACCTTGACTGACTGTACTTTGTATACACATCTCTGTTGTAGTTAAGTTAACCCTGATACAGGAATCAATTAGCAATGGAACACACAGACATATTAAATGTTGTTTGAAACATGCATCAATTCTAATATACATCAAAAAAGGCAATAAAAGACTACAAAACCTCAATGATACAAAAATATTATTGATTAAATTACTTATATATTAATATAATCTCCCCTCAAGAATAGCCAAAAGAAATAAATGCTCAGATTGAGAGGTATAGCAGGTATACATTTATGCTAAGAAATGGATTCCATTTCACCATACTGGAGTTGCACATCATTGTGCCTTCAACTGGTCTGGTAATTGGTTATCGAACTGAAGGCTGACTATATGATTACTTTACATTCCTTGAGCACCATACATAGATAAGAACAAGAGTAACAACATCACCTTAATCATAATATATTGCATGCATGTAAATCCCCGTAAAGAGGGACGCATTCGCGGCACGCCATGGGATTAGGGCCCTCGTCTGTCCCTAGACATGTGAAATACCACATTAAAAAAAACCACAACGACGATTGAAAGCTAAAATGATTTCTAGAATGACAAATGGCGGATCCTAGCTTAGATAGCTAGGTAGCATTAGATGCCAGTTGATCTACATAGCAGATTTGCATAGCTAACTGGCTAATATTTACATGTATGCTAACTGTCGGTATACATCGTTAACTCCACCAAATACTCATGTCGCTGGCTTTAATCTGAGAATGGCGTGTTAGTAGTACATTTATTATCAATAAAATGTTTCATTACCGCTGATACATTTATGGTCTGTAACTGCTTGAGCTATTGCCACTGTCTTAGCCATCTCGTCCGCCATTATTTTAGAAATGAAAAGCTGCCGAAAGGGCTCCTCCTCTTCCGCTACGTAGCCAAGATGGCGCCCGTTTAGGGCGAGTAGTAAAAAGTTTTACCGTTTGCAGTGCGCTATAAATTCTGCTGGTTCTGTAACTCTGAAAGTCAGTGTTTGAAGTGCACAAGTGCGCGGTAATAGACATGACCCACTTCTCTGCAGGCATACAGAGACTTGTCAGATGCCCTGTGAGGTCATGAAGGAACCCTGCAAATTTAAGAACAGAGCTGTCCCAGGCAACGGCATACAGCTTTCTAGCTTTTGCCTGCTGATTCCCCTGGACATCCTGAGCATCAGGTGATTGAATCTGGAATAAATACACAACAAGTAGTATTGAATTCATAAGAAAATTATAAACAGGGTGTTGTGTTTATGCATGAATTATTGCTGTGGATAAGTTATACATAAATGCCGACACAAAAAGCAAATTTAAATGCAACTCACCTGCTCAAGGTGCAGTATGATGGGACCATAGCCCCTTAAAAAGTTGTCCAAAGCCCGGTTGAGGTGGCCGACCCACCTTGTACCCCCAATTCGTGTTGGGAGTAAGGCTCTTTTGTCCAAGGTCTTGCAGCTGCTTAACAAATTCGCAATGTTAAGAGCACTTTGGTGATAAAAGTTCTAGAGCCATGTAAGCAGCTCCTCAACCTTTTGGAACATTGTGTTGGATTTTATGGCATCACTAAAAGCAAGTTCCAGTCGATGTGCCATGCAGTGCACACCGACTACATATGCTCGGTCCCCCCGCAACCGGCTCACCACACCATTGTGTACACCAACCATCACCGCTGCTCCATCAGTGGCACAAGTAACAAGCAAAGGCACTCCTCATCCACACTGTCCATCAAGCCGGAGATGGCAGATGTGATGTGTTCAGCGTCAGCCTTCTCCACGGCGTCAATCCCAGCAAATCTGACGGCCACTCTTCCTTCAGTGCATGTCTGGATGTACAGCAATTCCTCCTCTTTCACGGAGCTGTCTGTAGACCTGTCCATCAAAAGACCCACAAACCTTGCATCCTTGATGAGCTCTTCTGTATTCCCCCTCTCGATGGTGGCAATTGATCGAATAAACTCCCGGCACTGTTTATCGTTGATGTAGGTCTTCCCGACAGGTACCCCTCTCTTCTCATCCAAACTATAGAGAAACATTATTTAATTAACTTTTGCATGACCATATTGTATCAAAGCGCATTCAAGAGTTGGCTGTTAAAAATATACTTCAGATGAATGAATTTAACCTCATAAGAAGCGTTGCATCAGGTCTACAAAACAATCTAAATTAAGCTTTAAAATGACACCTATATGATAGATAAATATTGTCCAACCAGAGGTGTAAAGTAACGAATTACATTTACTCACGTTACTGTAATTGAGTCGTTTTTTTTCTGTACTTTGTAATTTTTGAGTAGTGTTTGAAATGGGTAATTTTACTTTTACTTAAGTAGATTTTGACTGAAGTATTGAACTTCGCTACATTGGAAATTGCATCCGTTAATGAGTAAAAAAAAAAAAAACATAATTCAAGGCGGGAATTAAGCAAGGCAATTCTCACTGCAGTGGATGATGGAGTCCGTGCAAGCCGTCGGTCCTGAGTCACTCGAGCTAGAGAAGGATGATATTGCGGAATACCAAGAAGCTGCGGACGACCAACAAGCGGGAGCATCGAACTTTCTGCCAGATAAGACTAAAGAAGATGAAGAAAACCCGTGGCCACATCTCAGCAAACAGTTTGCCTTCAAACGCAAAAGAGGCAACAGCTATATAATGACGTGTAAGCTGTGCCTTCCCCGCCAGACAGAACTTTCTGCATACAAAAATTATTCTTCAAATCTGCGCAAGCATGTGTTGGTAAGTACAGTATTTGTCCCTTTCCATTGGTAGTTCAGACAGCTTTTTTGTTGTTTAGTTAGCTTTGCTCCATTAAGCAAAATATGCGTTTCATGGCACTAGTAGCCTAATTTTGGCTAGCACTTGCAACCGCCCTGAGTATGCTAACGTCGACTATAGTTAGGCTAGCTATACACTCGTGCACACCCCTCGTGTCCATCTTTCTGTTAACAGCGATCATTCAATAGACTAATAATAATTCCATTCCTGTCTTCCATTCATTTCAGGTCATAGCATTATTATGTTCAGTATCTCATATTGTGTTAAAAACTCAAGTCATTAGCAATGAAATGCACTACATTACATAAACTGATGCCTCCCATGCCCTGAAACAGGAACGATGTGAATGCGCACACCGTTGTTGTCAGACAGTTGGACAAGTCAATGTCAGTGTGTATGTCATTATCTGTAATTTATCACGATGTTTAGTCAGATATTGATAACGATGTGGTGGCTTTACAACGTGCACGTCTTTCATGTTCATGTTCATGCTCAGGGGTCTCGGTTAGCAAGAATTGAGGATTATGAATTGTGATGGATGTAGAAATAGAAAACCTTAAGTCAATCAGTTTTAATGTCAGTGTGTTAAATTAACACCACATCGGTTTACATACTGATGGAAACATTTTCTTTCTTCACAGAGGAAACATTCAACTAAACTGACGGAATTCAATCAATCTGCAGGGCTCTCAAGTTTCACGCATTGAGCGTGACAGTCACTCATTTCGGTCTTTAGTCACGCACTCCCGCCACACATCCTAATTCTCACGCTGAAAAAAAACTAGGCTATTTAATGCGCGCAAACATGACCTGGCCGCGCTGCCCTTACCATGGAGGAATCAAGCGTGTCTCCCCGAATCCCCTGGAGTTCTGCCGTGAGGTGCCACTTATCAGCCAATCAACAAAAAGAAATCGGCTACACAATAGCCAATCAGGAAAAAAAAACGTATCTGTTGTATCTGGGTAAGATTTAATCCAGCAACCAATGAAAATAAAGCATCCTGGAATTGCGCGCGATTGATCTTCCGAAAGTTTCGTTCACCTGAGAAAACCACTGGATCTCCGAGCATCAGTCTTCTACAAAGGATAAGTCGTCTCCTGTTTTAATGTTACAACAAATTCACAATGGTTTGTCACAAGCAACGACAACTTGACTGCAGTTAGAGAATATTTCCCAGATAATTAGCATCAGTTTTTAATGAGTGTTTGTAGCCAACACAGTTTTAGGCTACAGCCTGCCTTTTCACTATAGCTTTGACTCCGAACTTCGTTAACTTAATAGGCTACAATAAAGTCGAGTAGGCCTATTACAAATATATATAGCCTATAATTCGAACGAATATTAGGCAGCCCTTAATATTCAATGATCTATGGGCATTATTTTTTGTAAATGTGTTTGCTTGAACATTCTATTCAGATTCCGAGGCTTCTTCACGCCTGGTGAAGTTGTGAATCGCGAGCTCATTAGGCATACTGTCATGTTATAAATATCCTGGCCATGGATGCATTAATCATTGCATCTGTCTTTCAAAGATGTCAGGTAAAAAACAAATGAGCATCCTGTCCTTTGCCCAAAGAGGAAAGCCCCCTAAAAAGGCCAGATTAGGCCCAGAGAAGGTCGTAAACACATTAGAGGATGAGATGGTGGAAGAGCAAGAGATGGTGCAGGTGGAAGAGGAGGAGACGGTGGAAGAAACAGTGGAGGAGATGGCTAGAACAAAAGGGAGAAAAGTCCCAGGAGCAGCCACCTACAAGACCTCTTTTAGTAGTGAATGGACCTCTAAATGGCCATTTATTACTGTAGAAAGCACCAGCTCATACTACTGGTGCTCTAGCTGCCGCCAAGAGAACTCCTGTGCCCATCAAGGTGTGCGGGATGTGACAAGGCACATAGACAGTAAGGGGCATCAGGCCAAACAGCAGGCACTGAAATCAACCAGCACAGTCAAAAACTTTTGCTTATCAGTGACTGCGGGGTGGGGGGTGGTATATGTCACTCTTGCCTGTCTTCAAAACTTGAGAGCCCTGAATCTGTGACTCGCGAGCAAATCACAAATCCGCCAGCAGCCACCTCAAGCAAGCAGGTCAAAATAAATGCTGCAATAGGTGGCCACATACGTGTGGCACAGGGAGAAATTGATAAGCTCATGGTTAATTTCATTTGTGAGGGTCTTCATCCATTTTCTTTGGTTGAGCAGCCTGCATTAAAAAAATGTATATCAACCCTCAACCCCCAATGTAAGGTCCTTTCCAGACCCACGCTAATGAAGAGAATAGAGGGAGCTGTCAGCCACATGAAGACAAACTTGATATCTCACCTAAGTAAAGTCAGTTATAATGCCACCACCACAGATTGTTGGTCTGCGCACCGGCAAAGTTACATAGGGGTTACATGTGTGGGATATTTTCATATGAATAAGAAATGGATTTACCAGATACCTGTTGAATGAGTGTAAAGATTAGATTTGGGTTACATTTCAGATGAGGTTGAGATTTCAAATAGGAGGGCGTAGCCTGAAGTGACCTAAGGTTAAAATGGGTGTGGTATTATATACCATGGAAGTCTTTTTGATTTGGGTGGGGTCAGAATGGAGAGGTCAGGTTTAATTGGTTGGATTGGCAACCAAGCAAAGCATAGATGGGAGGTGCTAATTACTGGTTTAAATATGTTAGCGGGAAGGTATTCAGGCAGATCTATTTCCGGGTATACATCTCTTTACTGTGGCTTAAGTTACTACAGTAAATCTGTTGGAACAACACGTCCTGAGTCTGAGTTTCTGATTGTGAAAATAGTTTAAGACTTAGAATTGGCCACGACACATGCCATTGGATTGATGAGGAGACCTTGGAGAGGAGATCCGCAGCACTTGCATGCAAGAGGTTAAGAGGGTCACACACCTTTGATGTTCTTGCAGATGCCCTGGATGAAATACACTGCCATTATCGAATACGAGAAAAGGTGGTAAGAACCACCACAGATAGTGGCTCAAACTTCATCAAAGCATTCAGCATTTTTGGTGAGCAGAACCAGTCTGAGGATGCAGAATCAGATAAAGACCAAGATTCTTCAGATGAATCCAGTGCCGACTACCTAGACACATTCAGCATCCTAGAGCAAGATAATGGCTTTGAGTACCAGCTTCCCACACACCAAAGGTGTGCATGCCACTTATTGAATTTAGTTGCCACGACAGATGCTGACAGAAGAATGACACCTACAAGAGGCTGTCACGTGCAGCCTTTGGGAAATGTCAAGCCATGTGGAATAAGTCAGGTCGCTCATACAAGGCAGCCGAAATTGTGGAAGATAAATGCAGTCTCCAGCTCTTCCGATTCAATCACACGTGATGGAACTCAACATACATGCAGGGGTGCAAACTCGTCACCTTTCGGCGAAATTCGGCGTTTTTGATCTGCGAACGCAAGCTGTCATGAATGTTTTTCAAGCTTGTTCGTTTGGCCAACCCACGTCAACATGACAGGCACGCTTTTTATTTCGGGTGTGTTCGAAATGGAAGGTAGCTGCCTCGATTCCGTAATAGACAGGTGTATTACAAGACATGTCTTTTGGGTGAAAGTGTTGGTTTCGAGCGGCCTTTTTAAGAGTGCATTTACGGTAACGTGTGACGTTGGTACGCTGCAAGAACGTTATACTATCTAACGGCTAACGTGCTAATGTCAGACAGTTGGCTGACAGACGCCTCGCAAATCACATCAACCATTTTTGCTGGTTACAATAACGGTGTTATCGGATAGTACAGTGTCTTTTTCTCTGTAGCTTTTGAAAAATCTAAGCGTGAAAACGGCGAAAAATGTACATTTACTTAAAAGACATGGCTGTCCGCCGAGTTTGGTCCGGAGTTTAGCTGCTAAAGTTATCTTCTGTCCTGTCGTTTGAAGCAAACCTTTTAGCTCTGGCATTGGTCTCCCATCATGTATTTATCACTTCACTGGATTGGAAGTCCATTTTCCAACTGCGGTCAAGCCAGCCGACACTCGCGTGTCTTCGGTCAAATCAGCCGACACAGAAATTCTACTGCACCTATATACTGATATTTATGGTAAACGCATCCGAACCGCCCAGAACGGGAACGGGGATATTTCAAAGTACAATAAAAACAGTTTGTTCAATAATTCCAGAGTGAGACTGATATGGCTGTTTTCAGGACCTCTCTGACTACCCACACACTCAATATTAGACATTTTTACTGTATAAATTATGATATTTTTTAAAGTAAAGTCAAACATGTGCCCAATCAAATCGGTTCATTTCTGGATATTTCAAAGTACTATAAAAATACTTTTCCCAATAATTCCAGAGTGAGACTGATATGGCTGTGTTCAGGACCTCTCTGACTACCCACACAATTAATATTAGACATTTTGACTGTATAGATTAAGAGATTTTTCAAAGTAAAGTGCAACATTTCTACTGTGGAATACATCATTTCTGGATATTTCAAAGTACAATAAAAACTGTTTGCTCAATAATTCCAAAGTGAGACTGATATGGCTGTGTTCAGGACCTCTCTGACTACCCACACAATTAATATTAGACATTTTTACTGTATAGATTAAGAGATTTTTCAAAGTAAAGTCCAACATTTCTACTGTGTAATAGATCATTTCTGGATATTTCAAAGTACTATAAAAATACTTTTCCCAATAATTCCAGAGTGAGACTGATATGACTGTGTTCAGGACCTCTCTGACTACCCACACAATTAATATTAGACATTTTTGACTGTATAGATTAAGAGATTTTTCAAAGTAAAGTCCAACATTTCTACTGTGTAATAGATCATTTCTGGATATTTCAAAGTACTATAAAAATACTTTTCCCAATAATTCCAGAGTGAGACTGATATGGCTGTGTTCAGGACCTCTCTGACTACCCACACAATTAATATTAGACATTTTGACTGTATAGATTAAGAGATTTTTCAAAGTAAAGTGCAACATTTCTACTGTGGAATACATCATTTCTGGATATTTCAAAGTACAATAAAAACTGTTTGCTCAATAATTCCAAAGTGAGACTGATATGGCTGTGTTCAGGACCTCTCTGACTACCCACACAATTAATATTAGACATTTTTACTGTATAGATTAAGAGATTTTTCAAAGTAAAGTCCAACATTTCTACTGTGTAATAGATCATTTCTGGATATTTCAAAGTACTATAAAAATACTTTTCCCAATAATTCCAGAGTGAGACTGATATGACTGTGTTCAGGACCTCTCTGACTACCCACACAATTAATATTAGACATTTTGACTATAGATTAAGAGATTTTTCAAAGTAAAGTCCAACATTTCTACTGTGTAATAGATCATTTCTGGATATTCAAAGTACTATAAAATACTTTTCCCAATAATTCCAGAGTGAGACTGATATGGCTGTGTTCAGGACCTCTCTGACTACCCACACAATTAATATTAGACATTTTGACTGTATAGATTAAGAGATTTTTCAAAGTAAAGTCCAACATTTCTACTGTGTAATAGATCATTTCTGGATATTTCAAAGTACTATAAAAATACTTTTCCCAATAATTCCAGAGTGAGACTGATATGGCTGTGTTCAGGACCTCTCTGACTACCCACACAATTAATATTAGACATTTTGACTGTATAGATTAAGAGATTTTTCAAAGTAAAGTGCAACATTTCTACTGTGGAATACATCATTTCTGGATATTTCAAAGTACAATAAAACTGTTTGCTCAATAATTCCAAAGTGAGACTGATATGGCTGTGTTCAGGACCTCTCTGACTACCCACACAATTAATATTAGACATTTTGACTGTATAGATTAAGAGATTTTTCAAAGTAAAGTCCAACATTTCTACTGTGTAATAGATCATTTCTGGATATTTCAAAGTACTATAAAAATACTTTTCCCAATAATTCCAGAGTGAGACCGATATGACTGTGTTCAGGACCTCTCTGACTACCCACACAATTAATATTAGACATTTTGACTGTATAGATTAAGAGATTTTTCAAAGTAAAGTGCAACATTTCTACTGTGGAATACATCATTTCTGGATATTTCAAAGTACAATAAAAACTGTTTGCTCAATAATTCCAAAGTGAGACTGATATGGCTGTGTTCAGGACCTCTCTGACTACCCACACAATTAATATTAGACATTTTTACTGTATAGATTAAGAGATTTTTCAAAGTAAAGTCCAACATTTCTACTGTGTAATAGATCATTTCTGGATATTTCAAAGTACTATAAAAATACTTTTCCCAATAATTCCAGAGTGAGACTGATATGACTGTGTTCAGGACCTCTCTGACTACCCACACAGTTAATATTAGACATTTTGACTGTATAGATTAAGAGATTTTTCAAAGTAAAGTCCAACATTTCTACTGTGTAATAGATCATTTCTGGATATTTCAAAGTACTATAAAAATAATTTCCCCAATAATTCCAGAGTGAGACTGATATGGCTGTGTTCAGGACCTCTCTGACTACCCACACAATTAATATTAGACATTTTGACTGTATAGAGTAAGAGATTTTTCAAAGTAAAGTCCAACATTTCTACTGTGTAATAGATCATTTCTGGATATTTCAAAGTACTATAAAAATACTTTTCCCAATAATTCCAGAGTGAGACTGATATGGCTGTGTTCAGGACCTCTCTGACTACCCACACAATTAATATTAGACATTTTGACTGTATAGATTAAGAGATTTTTCAAAGTAAAGTGCAACATTTCTACTGTGGAATACATCATTTCTGGATATCTCAAAGTACTATAAAAATACTTTGCCCAATAATTCCACAGTGAGACTGATATGCTTCTATTCCCACTCCTATGACTAGTCCCTTTTCTTGGAATCTCTAACTGTCCTACCCTCTCTTTCAGCCGCACCCATATGTAAAAATCAATCTTGCCTTAGCGATGTCTTGATTTCAATTTATTGATTGCAGCGTGAAAGACTCTCTTTGTATTTGTTAATTATGTTGAGCATTTTGTTTATTATCTTATCCTTTTATAGGGATAATGCTTAGGTTAGATTGGGGTACCCTTTTACACTACAAATAACATTTGTTTTCCTATGAATTATGCTCTGTTCAATTAGTAGTGTTGTATTTTTATAATATTTTTTGAATTGGCACCAACTGTGGCTCCTTTGCTCCCTTCGAGCTTGATTATTTATCACCATTTCACTATTGCAAAACTTGTAAGTACAGGTAATATATAACAAAATACATACATAACGCCAACAATGGAGGAAAAAAATAATTTTTATAAATAAAACACCGGAGTAGTTGTCAAAAGCTTTGTTCTTTATAACAAGGTAAAACTTTTTTTTATGTAATTTTGTATAAAATGGGAACCTAAAACCTTTATGTAAAAACACAAAACATCACTCAACTGTGTTATTAAAATGAAAAATAAAATTATAAAAACCTAAACGGCCATGATGCTAAATTGTTTAAGGGGCGTAAAGTCCTGATCAACCCCTTCATTTTAACTTCGTAATTCAGGTGCCATTGTTGGGCCACACCCATCTTCAAACGCGGCCTTCAGTTTGATAAAAAATAAACACCTGTAAAGTTTTGTGACTGCATCGTTCACGGTTGCTATCGGGATGAGAAAATCTGTACACAGAGATAGCAATATAAACACCTGGAGACTTGCACACAGACTCACAAAGTGAAAACAATACCAGTGTTGCTTTTGCAGCTGGTAATACTATGAAAGGCAAAATATGTGTTTTAGGCGACTCTTTCATACACAGACGAAGAAAACAGTGAACATATAAAAAAAAAAGACATAGCACATACTGATTGTGGAATTATTTTTGACACAGACAGCAATTCCAGTCAGCGGTTTGCACATTTTGAATCTGGGCTGTGTCCATCTGGAGGCACTGGGCATGAAACCACCGGCTACATCTGTCACACTGAATCTGTAAAAAATTCAAATTTCCCACCTTTAATACAGACAGAGGTTCATTGCTTAGTAATCATTTCAAATGTTTCACCAAACTAGCAGGCTTTATTCATGTGTACGAGCTTTACCATGCTTTAAACAAATGCTACATTGCTGTTGTTAACAGAAAATTATAAATGTGAAATACAAGGCTGACTTAGCCACCTTTTTATGAAGTCTATGAGAATGACTTCGGCCAGAGACCTTTGTATCATGTAATTCCCCATCTATCTTTACCCTCGTTTCCTGTCATCTCTAAAATGTACAAAATGCACAAACAAACAATGACAAGAGTAAAAGAAATTAAAAACATACCCAGTCAGTGAAGGAAGGCCCTGGACCTGGTGGTTTTGTCGCTGAGCACATGGCACAGTTGTTATCTATGTCAAACACTTAAATACAAATACACATTTTAGACATTGAGTACTAAAATATCACAATATGACTAAAAACACTCCTCACCCACCTGAGGCTTTAAGTATTTGCAGAGCGTAATGTTTACGCTGATGTACCATCTCTGTCTTTGTTGTACCAAATGCAATGTTTGGTATTTTCGGAAAGGCCTCCATGACTGCGTTTGCCATCTAAACAATGACACAATAAGATTAAAGATTAAGATTAAGATCCATTTATTCATCCCAAACACATGCACAGACATGCAAAGGCACACTCATGCAGGTAGGGAAATGTAATCTCTGCTTTTAACCCATCTGGTGCAGGACACACAGAGCAGTGAGCGACCATGTACGGCGCTCGGGGAGCAGATGTTGGGGGAGTAAGGTGCCTTGCTCAGGGGCACTAGACAGGGTAGGGAGACTCTTGGATTTTTGGACAGATCAATCCAGGTTCGTCTTTTGTTGTCTCTCCGTGGAGTCGAACCAGAGACGAACCAGAGACCTTCTCTGCCCATAGTCCAAGTTTCTGCCACTAGACCACCGCCTAAGTTATGTACTTTGGATAATGTTCAAAGTCTGCCAAATGTGGCGGTTGGAAATACTGTAAAACAGATTAAATCCTAAATGCAAAATTTATACAGTTCTTTTGGAAAATCTTAACATTTCAATAAATATTCATCTTACCATGATTACAAGTACCCCACAGCTATCTCCATCCTGCTGCAGTGGGTGTTGCAGAACACCCCCTTTGAATTTGATGTCCACCCAGTCAGTCTTGCTGTGGCAGGTCCTCCTCAGTTTGAAGTATTCACTGTGCGACAATAATTTATGAAAGTATTAATTTACTATATGTACAAACATACACATACAATGTATGTACAATATAAGAAAAAACTCCTCTCCCTCTCTCTCTCTCTCTCTCCCTCTCTCCCTCCCTCCCTCCCTCCTCCTGGTCAGCCTCGTTACAACATAACACCAAAGTGTATCTCCTTAAAGTTGCAACTCAAAGTCAATGTCAATGTCAATGCAACTGCTATCCAATTGATGGTTCCTAAAGATACCTCCCAAGCCATGAAGTTAGTGTTTTGGGTCCAATCATATATTCATGAGCTTAAATCTGTGAGGAGCGCACTGCAGCGCTCTCCAAGGTACTAATCTTGCAGCTGTTAGCAGCTTGGGAGGTATTTATAATCTTTGAACCAATAACTTCCTTGTCTAATAATTGACTTCACCTGTTTCCTAACATATGTATAAGCCCCATTACTGTTTTGTTTACTAAATCTTGTATATTATTTCATGGGAGTACCAGACAAATGCATCACTTACCTCTTTTCTCTTTTCATTTCTTTATTTCTACATAATAGATTGAAGGTTGCCTCGTAACTTAGCTAGAAAGCCTTGTTGGCTGTAGTGTTTTTTGTTTGTTTTTGCAATGACAATTAAACTCCTAACATGCTTCTTCAGCCTCCTGCCTCTTACTCAGTAATCGGGACATGATAAATTGAAGGTGACATGATACAGACCATTGTTATACTCATACCGTGAAAGACTTTTTCTAAACTTTTCAAGAAACCTCAAATATCCGCAATGAATAATCAGCACTCAATGGTTTTTGTTCTCAAACCTTGCTTTCAGTAGGAATGTCTTCTGTTCACTCAGCATCAGTGATTACACATGAGTTTGAAAATGGATTTCACTGCTAAGACACCAATATAACACATTCTGATTTCTAATGTTAGACAAGATGAATTTAAAACAAAGCTTTTGCTGGCATTGCTAAACACGTGCCTGTTATTATTTTGAATGTACTGGTGAGCCAGCTGTTACGCTCTCATCAGAAAAGGATGTTGCTTCATACTGTAAGCCTGTTTCTGACCATTGCCTCCTTGATAACGTTCCTTTTACTACCTGTACCAGAATTGTGACATAAATTGACATAATTTATATAGGCTGAATGGTTGAAATTGCGTAAGTACCATATTCTTTTTGCAGCATGGTCTGAGTCTGTCAGCTCTGTGGACCTGCGTGCTGGGTCAACCAAATACAGGTTTTTTTCTGCTGCATTGATGTACTGGAAACACATTAAATATCATTCAAAGATTATTCACGACATCCAGAAGAAAATGAAAGACAATCAAGATAAATATAAATATAATCATTACTAACCAGAAGCTTCCAGTGGGAATTGTGTATGTTCACAAAAGACACAATTGCTTTATAGTTGTCAAAGTTGATCTGTAACACATCCAAAAATGAACAACCTGATAAAAACATTTTATATTGAAGTGTTTGTAAATATCCTATAGTTACAACAGATCTGTTGAATTGTATCTGCTTTATCATACTGTACACAAAGTCACACAAACATCCGCTAACATGTGACAGTTATTAAACTTCTGGATGTATCCCCAAAACAAAAACAAGTCACCTTAGACAAAGTGTTCCTCCTGATCTGTTCTCTGTTCCCAAAGAGGATCACACCAGCCGTGTAATGATTTAGAATATAAATCATTCTCTCCAAATGGAGCTCATTAGAAAAGTGATGCAAAAGACACTCAATGACCTTAAGAGATTGTTGAGATACAGACAGATAGTCAGTCAAACATCATAAATTGATTTATAATTATGACAATTAATGTGTGACTGTTTAAAAAAAAAGACTTACATAATAATCAGGTCTACATAATACTTTGCAAGCACATGCTTGACATTCAGAATCACAAATTCACACATTAGTACATTACTATGGAAAAATGTTTTAACTTGGGATATATTTAAACACCCACATAATTAATGTATAGTGGAGAGATTTATTTGGGTCGTTTTTTATGGTAATTTGTTTTATTATATTAATAGGACTACATACCTCGCCCGTAAGCCACTGGTGAGGTCTAAGTGTCCGTAGCTCACTGTGGTGGATTATGAAGCTGTTCCCTCTGATTTGAGAGGGGACCACAGACACAACCACTTCTGTGTCACTTCTTTTCCACAATTCCTTGAGCTGAGGGTCATAAAAATAATACAAGTTATTTGCTGGAGTAGATAAATAAATAATTTACAGATGATAAGTTAAACACATCCTGTATGAATACATGCACTTAATGAAATGTACAATTTACATCCCAGATACATTGATTGCATTGGATGTATTGATAACACTTGAACACTAAGTTCACCTGAGATGGAGCATCCACTGGACTTTGAACAATGCTTCCCTTTGTATCCTCCTCATGATGGTCTGTCATGTCTGATTGGATTTTGGTAGTGACCTTGACTGTTGGTTTCTAGATATAGAAATTGTTAGATATTATTGGAAGCTTTTCATTATATGCTTTCATACCACCAACATGGTGAAATACGTTTTGGTAATTGCATGTCATGGCAATTCACGGAAGTGTTTAAAGCACAAAATGCAACAATAAGCTTTTGATTTACAGCTGTTGTACATTAATGCTTTTGATTAGCTTCCTGTCCTTGTGTAACTGCCACAATTGATTACCTGTGATGAAGCATGACACTGATTGCTTGTTGACAATCCGTGTGTTTTCTGTGTTGTCTGAGAAACACAAAAAGATTCTGTATGACACAAACTTTTTATCGATGACATTTTTAAGCTATTTAAACATATGGAATGATAATGGATAGCTATACAAAATATTTACCTTTTTCTTCTGCTGTTTGAAAACAAAAGCCTTTATTAGAGGGGACACATAAACTCCTCGCCTCTTCTGATGTCGTTGTTTCCACCGCTCCAGATCCACACGGTGTGTCTACAGTGAATCAAACAGAGTAAATCAATGTTAATAGTTCAGCTACTGCACTGCTGAAGTACATTTAACTTAACTTATTTTATTAAAAAAAAAGCCACCAATCCCAGGAGTTTCATGTATAGTTTATATATCAGAGCTTCAATTTTTTACCTTCCTCTTCCTCTTCATGGAGTCACTGTATTCCCTTAGAAGGGCATTCAGTGTGAGCTTGTATGTATATACAAAATCGTCCAGTCTGGTTAGCCGTCTCCGTTGAAAGCGGATCTTTTTGAGGTCCCACTGGCTTTTTTCCATTATCCCTTGTGTTTTGTTGTCTTTGGTGTAATTCTGGAGTTCAACATGTACAGTACGTTATATAACATAAAAATTGCTTCATTCACCTTATTTGCATTCAAATCTGTAATATCCAGGATTGAATAATGCAATGTTTTTCAATTTTTCTAACAGATCTTTTGTGTTCAAGTACCTGTGTGGGTTTACGGGCAGTTATTTTGAACTTCTGAGTAAGCCTGTCATACACAGGACCCGTTCCGTGGCGTCCAAGGTCACCTGCCAAAAGATAATGCAATTTTAATTTGTTTACTGAATAAGCTATTACAACAAACATGTATCAAAGCATATGCCATAGAAGAGGACTAACCCAGGAGTAAGCCAGACCAAAGAGCAGCCTGAGGAAGGAAGTATTTCAGCAAGTTTGGGATGAATGTTGGGCTGAAATAGACATTCGGATCCCCAACTTTCTCAAGCTCTGCCCTCTGAATGACTTCCTCAAAATGATGTTGGAAAGGTGTTGGTCCCACATCATTCTAGAAAAAATAATAAGAAATTACATTTTTTTTCTTGAGTTGGATCTTGGAAACAAATGAAAACCGTCATTGCTTAAGGATTGTAGTCAATTTGCATTTTGCTATAATTATGGATGTGAATACAGTCCTTACAAAGACAACAATTAATTATTGCTATAAAACGGGTGGCAATTGAGACAATGATCACATACCACAAAGTCTTGCTCCACAATGTTTGTGTCATCACTGCCAGTATGTCCTGCTTTTAACAACAGCCTCTGGAGATTTTGGAAGTGTTTTTCAACATTCCTCTCACTGTGGGAACTGGAAAACACCATGGCAGCACTGATGACAACTTCATCCATGTCTTTAAGTGTTGTAGCCTGGGTCATGAGGCCAAACACATGCATTGCCAGGTGGTAATGTTGGGAGGCACTGCAAGGACAAAGCTTGTAAAGTAAGTTTTACAGATATTTCCCATGTTATGATGTTAGAAAATGTTCAGCATATACAGCAATCACTCACTGTTTTCGGCATAGGTCCTTTGCATTTTTCATCACATGACTCAAGCAGCGATGCAAAATCAGAAGCCCTATTGAGTCCTCTTGCCCTTGTCCGGTTGTAATGTGATAGTACTTGCACAGCAGTTCCTGAAGGCTCAATCCACAGAAGTTGTAGGAGAGTGCCTGCAGGAGGACTATGGAGCCATCACAGATCAACATTGCTGGCCTTTTATTCACTCTTCTTCCGTGGAGTCTTCTTAAGTCCGTCACAAAGGACCCCAGGAAATATGACACGGATGTTGTGGTGTGGTCGTTTGTCAGATAAGTGGCCACAGGAACAGGGGAGGATCCTTTTGATGGATGTCTCACCACCATTTCGTACACATAGAATGGGGCAGTTTGCCCCTTTCCTTTGTGCACAATGCTGCCCGTCGCATCCAAATAAACAATGTCAGATTTGCACCGCTCATAAAACAAGTTGAGAGTCTTGTCACACCAAAGCATAATGCTTTTGGGCTGCAATATTATTTTTTGGATAACTGCATCCTCTGAATCTTGCTCTTGCTCCTCCTCCCGCATAATTTCTAAACTAATCATTTCGTTTTTGTGTCTTCTGTTTTTTTTCCGGCTATTGCATGAGAGCGTTTTCATGACACCGGTTGTAGGAACGTCATCTCGACATCCAGATTCCACAACACTGTGTTCCAGGTTATCCAACTTTTGTAAATATAATGTTCTTGGCAGTTTGGTGGTGAGGACATCCGCTATGGCATCCCTTTCATCTGCCCGCACCGGACGTCTTTGCAGTTCTTCGCTGTGGTGCCACACTCTGTCTCCACTAAAGGTCACAACCGCCTTGAGTGATGCCTCATCTTGCACTGTCACCTGAACTTTAACAGGGCAGTCTTTAAAAAGACAGTAGCCTGAACAATAAAATACAGGTGCATTTCTAGTCGACCCGATCGTTTGGACATTGTGGTGCTTGAATGCAAAACTGCAATGTGGATGAATGCTGCGGATTCCATTAGCAATAAAAACTGTCCAGTTCAGTGTTGTGAAACGCCGTTTACGCTGCGTCCTCCTGAGTTTTTTCCATTGATTTTCAGTAAGAAAAAAAAAACAGGGTTGCTTAGGCAATGGATGAGAAAAGAATTGTTCCTCATATTCTTTTTCATCCGCTGATGATGATGTTGTGGAGCCATTGCCATTTCCTGTTGTACAATGGAACTGTAAAACACAGTAAAAGCAGTGAACAAGTTGTTGTGAAGTTGCCCTTATAACAGTAGATGCACGTTAACCATTGTTGTCACAGGGTATTATTTACTGGATACCTAACAGTTCTTTTGTAGAACTTTCTATCACCATGATTTGAAAAAAGTGATACAGTATTCTGTATTTCATAGATAGATAGATGGATAGATGGATACTTTATTAATCCAGAGGGAAATTCAGATCATCCAATTATGTCATTATTGACATTGCAATATCATAACAATTATGTCATTATTGAAATTGCAATATTTACCTCTGCAGTTTCCGCTGGAGTTGTCGATGTTTGTGTATTGGGCTGTTGGTGCACTGGCCCTACAGTAATGTCATCAGGCTGTGGGGAAACTGGCCATGAAGTATCAAAATCAGGCTGTGGGGAAACTGGCCATGAAATATCAAAATCAGGCTGTGGGGAAACTGGCCCTGCCTTTTTTGGAGGGCTCACTGCTTCATTGATCTGAAACACAATTTTAGTGATTCTCAGAATTTTCATCTTCACATCAAAGGAAAACCTTGAAATGAATAATTAGCTCAGGAATGAATTGATTTCTTTACGAAGACATAATACACTAATAAATATTGAAATGGTGAAAGTACAACCTTTATTACCTGTCTGTGTCGATGATATGCATGTTTAAGCCTCTTCCTATTGATATTGCTGTTAGCAATTCCCAGATCCTGGCATGCCTCACCCCAGAAAGTGGTGTCATCCTTTTCTTCAGCCTTAGCATGAAGCTTAGCTATGACCAACACAATCGCCTCTGCCATAATGGAAACTCTTCGGACTTAAATTGAAATAACAAGTTCAATTTTTGGGTCATTTATATATATTTTTTTAATTTGTAAAGGACTCACCTTTCCAAAGGCAGGAAAAACCAAGACTCTAAAATTGGAAAAAACATAAAGACTCATTGGAATATATTTGGTGTCTACTGATTGTAAAATAAATACACATTCAAGTTCATGCTTGTGGCGATATTGGTCCTTAACATTATTTATTTTTAAGTGAATTCACCAAACCTTTTAATAATACCCCAGTGAAAATATGGCATAATGACAAAATAAAATGTCCCTTGTAAGCAAGCAAGTCTTGTCCTGTTTTAAAATAAACATTTGAAAAAGTTGGCATTACTTTGTACTAAGAAAAGAATAAGGATGCACAAAAGTATTTGTACTGTGGTTATACGGTTTGTACATGAATGTTGATTGTCAAGAGGGAAGATGTAATGTCCTAGACA
This sequence comes from Clupea harengus, assembly GCF_900700415.2. NCBI lineage: Eukaryota > Metazoa > Chordata > Actinopteri > Clupeiformes > Clupeidae > Clupea > Clupea harengus. The sequence continues at coordinate 3,595 of NW_024879889.1, read as the reverse complement.
ACCAATTATAAAACTGGTTGATAATGATATGATATACGATATGATGAAACGCAAGCAAGGCTGTTGTGAAGTGAGGCTGTCTATCTCTCCTCCGCCATTTAAGTCCCGGGGACAGCGCAGAGCCCCACTATAGTTTAAACGTATCTGTGTCCGTCAGGTAATTTTCAATTAAATCGTTGCGTACTTACCCTCGTCTTGCTGGCATTCTGGATTGAGGATCCGCTGACAAAGTTTCTCACCAGAAACGAAATTCGAAAATGAACAAGTTGCAAAGTTTGCAAAAGTTGTCGGACGAGTTGAAGGTCAGCACTGAAAACGTGTTCTGCTATGTCACATATATGATGACTACGACAACGGCGGAAATGCGAGTTCGATATCAGGGTTAAGGTAAATAAAAAAATTACTTTTTTTATTTGTTAGATTTTTCCTTTTTTATTGAACGAGTCAACCCCGTAACTTATGTCTCAGTTGTCAAAGGAAGTGTCTTTTAATTAAATATCTAAGTGTAAATGTATGGAATCTGCACTTTCCATTCGAACCTGGCTGTGACACCTCAGAAGTGAATTTAACCCCGCTCTCATCGGGAAGCAGAGACAGATATCATCCTTGACTTTAGAAAACCGCTTTGGACCGTCGATTTAACTTCAAACTGTTCGTTAATTAAATTAGGAACCGACTGACTCACTGACTGCGGTTGGGCCGCAGATCAGCTGTCTGTCGGTTCTCTGTTGTTAACACTCGCTGTGTGTCCGCTATACGGCAGAGCTGCAGGGTTATCTCCAGCATTACCTTCAATACTAGGATTATGTACTAAACACTTAGCCAATCAAATATCCAGAAATGATGTATTCCACAGTAGAAATGTTGCACTTTACTTTGAAAAATCTCTTAATCTATACAGTCAAAATGTCTAATATTAATTGTGTGGGTAGTCAGAGAGGTCCTGAACACAGCCATATCAGTCTCACTCTGGAATTATTGGGAAAAGTATTTTTATAGTACTTTGAAATATCCAGAAATGATCTATTACACAGTAGAAATGTTGGACTTTACTTTGAAAAATCTCTTAATCTATACAGTCAAAATGTCTAATATTAATTGTGTGGGTAGTCAGAGAGGTCCTGAACACAGTCATATCAGTCTCACTCTGGAATTATTGGGAAAAGTATTTTTATAGTACTTTGAAATATCCAGAAATGGTCTATTACACAGTAGAAATGTTGGACTTTACTTTGAAAAATCTCTTACTCTATACAGTCAAAATGTCTAATATTAATTGTGTGGGTAGTCAGAGAGGTCCTGAACACAGCCATATCAGTCTCACTCTGGAATTATTGGGAAAGTATTTTTATAGTACTTTGAAATATCCAGAAATGATCTATTACACAGTAGAAATGTTGGACTTTACTTTGAAAAATCTCTTAATCTATACAGTCAAAATGTCTAATATTAATTGTGTGGGTAGTCAGAGAGGTCCTGAACACAGCCATATCAGTCTCACTCTGGAATTATTGGGAAAGGTATTTTTATAGTACTTTGAAATATCCAGAAATGATCTATTACACAGTAGAAATGTTGGACTTTACTTTGAAAAATCTCTTAATCTATACAGTCAAAATGTCTAATATTAATTGTGTGGGTAGTCAGAGAGGTCCTGAACACAGTCATATCAGTCTCACTCTGGAATTATTGGGAAAAGTATTTTTATAGTACTTTGAAATATCCAGAAATGGTCTATTACACAGTAGAAATGTTGGACTTTACTTTGAAAAATCTCTTACTCTATACAGTCAAAATGTCTAATATTAATTGTGTGGGTAGTCAGAGAGGTCCTGAACACAGCCATATCAGTCTCACTCTGGAATTATTGGGAAAAGTATTTTTATAGTACTTTGAAATATCCAGAAATGATCTATTACACAGTAGAAATGTTGGACTTTACTTTGAAAAATCTCTTAATCTATACAGTCAAAATGTCTAATATTAATTGTGTGGGTAGTCAGAGAGGTCCTGAACACAGTCATATCAGTCTCACTCTGGAATTATTGGGAAAAGTATTTTTATAGTACTTTGAAATATCCAGAAATGATCTATTACACAGTAGAAATGTTGGACTTTACTTTGAAAAATCTCTTACTCTATACAGTCAAAATGTCTAATATTAATTGTGTGGGTAGTCAGAGAGGTCCTGAACACAGCCATATCAGTCTCACTCTGGAATTATTGGGAAAAGTATTTTTATAGTACTTTGAAATATCCAGAATGAACCGATTTGATTGGGCACATGTTTGACTTTACTTTGAAAAATCTCTTAATCTATACAGTAAAAATGTCTAATATTAATTGTGTTGGTAGTCAGAGAGGTCCTGAACACAGCCATATCAGTCTCACTCTGGAATTATTGAGCAAACAGTTTTTATTGTACTTTGAAATATCCAGAAATGATGTATTCCACAGTAGAAATGTTGCACTTTACTTTGAAAAATCTCTTAATCTATACAGTCAAAATGTCTAATATTAATTGTGTGGGTAGTCAGAGAGGTCCTGAACACAGCCATATCAGTCTCACTCTGGAATTATTGGGAAAAGTATTTTTATAGTACTTTGAAATATCCAGAAATGAACCGATTTGATTGGGCACATGTTTGACTTTACTTTAAAAAATATCATAATTTATACAGTAAAAATGTCTAATATTGAGTGTGTGGGTAGTCAGAGAGGTCCTGAAAACAGCCATATCAGTCTCACTCTGGAATTATTGAACAAACTGTTTTTATTGTACTTTGAAATATCCCCGTTCCCGTTCTGGGCGGTTCGGATGCGTTTACCATAAATATCAGTATATAGGTGCAGTAGAATTTCTGTGTCGGCTGATTTGACCGAAGACACGCGAGTGTCGGCTGGCTTGACCGCAGTATTTTCCAGGCTATCGCACGCCCCCTTCATTGAGGCGGAGGTTAGGTTTGCCTCCCCTATGTGCTTTTTCACTGTGGTTTAATGACAGATCAGCAAGACTAAATAGCTTCTTCACATACGTGAAATACATTACATTACCTATTATAAAGATACAAACGACATATTATAAAAGTGTCTACAAATATTTCACTGATGACAAACAATGAGAAAGCAAAAGTCATGCGCTCAACCCAGTGGGTGAGGGATTGCACAATCTGAGATGAGGCGCAGCTCGTCGCTGCCTCACCTCGCGAGTCGCCTCTGTTTGAACAGGACATGCAGGGTTCCCACGGTACCTGGAAAACATGGAATTTATTTTTTCATTTTCCAGGTTTGGAAAAGTCATGGAAACTGAGCAAAAGTGAACACTTACATGTAGGGATGCATCGGTATCGGTGCCGATACTTCGTTAAAATACTCGTACTCGTTTTTTAATTGCCGATACCAAGCACCGATACCACTCATCAGTATTTCACTGCATCAAACTGGCCGGGCTATGCTGACACAAAATGTGATTTATTGTCCTACCTGTCCTACCACTCTCTGCCAGACTAGTAAGTAGCTTATTTGCCGTCTTGTGTTGCATTTGCTTGATGTTTGACTGTGTTAGGAAAGTTTGTCATAGTGTCAAAGTATTTCA
>NW_024879888.1:52500-56343 GCF_900700415.2 Clupea harengus | reverse complement strand
ACCGCTGCACTGCTGACTGTGGGCTGGCGACTAGTTGACGGGCTAATTAAAATGCCAAAATAATCTAATTTAGGCAGCTTTGCCGCCTTCACCTCCTGTTCTTTTTTCTGTTGCCCTTTCCTACTTCCACTCTTGTGCTTAAAAGGCATTGTTACGACTTACGAGTAAAGTTGTGCTGTGCAGTGCTCAATGAACTAGGTTATCAGACCTTCAGACCTAGGTTATCAGAATTGGTTTAACTATAGCGTATTGTATTGTCACATGATCAAATAGAGACTTGACATTGGACAACAACATACATATTACCCAGCAATCATCATTGCTAATCACAAAAATACCAAAGAAAATAAGAACTTATTAATTTAATTGAATAGTGTTTTGATAGTTTCTATAGTGTATGTAGGATAAGCATATGATTTTGTTGTAAATTGCTACTTTTCCCCAAAATATTATAACCACCACGACTGAGATAAGTTTGCCCTTTAAAGTGTATATATAGCATTTGACACTACCGACAGTTTATTGACAGCGCGTATTTGAACATAAGCATATCCGAGAAAATTTGACGCTGTACTTAGATTGAGGGAGGGCCCGCTAAGTGATTCCTGTCGCTGTACTTGGATAGAGGGGGCCCGTCGAGTGATGCGTTTATATCTTTGGGCCCGGCGTTTAAAGTTTGCCTCGAGCCTGGTAAGCCGTGGAAGACTAGCTAGGTCAGTTAGTTAGTATGGATAACTATGTAAGGAGGGGAGTAGCTCTAGCCCAAACGAAAGGGATTGTTTACTTGTGACGCACAGTGGAGTTTAACTCACCAGGTTTTTCTGTTAAGAGAGCATCTATTTGTGATCGTTAAATAGATTACCGTTGTGCTTGGTGCACGTAAATTAAACAGAGGCATGTGAGTGAAGCCCCATACATATCCAGTAGTGTTGTGAGACTGGGCTATTGTGTTAAGCCAGTTTTGCTTTAAAAGATTGTGGCAAGCCTTGGGAAACCGAGATTGCCTAGAGCTTTTAGTTACTGCTGGATAGTAGTCTCTTGTAGTTGGAGTGATTTTCCACTTTTCTGATCTGTGTTGTAGGCCAGTGAGTCTGACAACAGTAAGGTGTAAACGTTGGTTTGCATCTTTGTGTACAGTTGGTGCTGAGGCTCCAGTGTTATTTGATAAGTGTATTTAGTATTTTTTTTCTGATAGCACCTTAGGTGGGGTCAGTTCGACTGACTTGGCTTCAGAGGGGAACGAGATTGCTATAGAGCAGAAACAGATGGACGTGGAAATGAGAGAGTTAGAGTTCCAGAGGGAACAAGCTGAGCACGAACACGAGGAGCGTGAACGCGAGCGGCAGTTTGAATTTAAGAAATTTGAATTGGAGTTAGCAGCTAAATGCACTCAGCCTTCACCATCTATTGCCCCCTCATTCGACATCACCAAACATGTCAGGATGGTACCACCCTTCTCGGAGCGGGAAGTACACCGCTACTTTCCCCACTTTGAGAGAGTGGCTACCACTCTGAAGTGGCCTAAAGAGACCTGGACACTTCTTTTGCAGAGTGTTTTAGTGGGAAGGGCTCGCGATGCTTATGTTTCGTTGCCCATCGAGCCATCTCTGTCGTATGAAACTGTGAAGAGTGAGATACTTTGCAGGTATGAGTTGGTGCCTGAAGCGTATCGCCAGCGCTTTCGTTATTGTAAGAAGACTGACCGACACACGTACGTTGAGTTTGCGCATGAATAGAGATATCAGTTTGGTCGTTGGTGTGCCTCACAGAAAGCAGACTCCATTGAGCTACTCAGGGAGTTAATTCTCCTTGAGGACTTCAAGAAGAGTGTTCCTTATCCGGTGGCTACATATATCAATGAGCAGAGGCTCAGGCATCTGTACTGGCAGATGAGTTTGTGTTGACCACCCGTCGCATACAGGAAAACCAAGATGGTGGTGATCAGCGTGTGTATAGACCTCCGGTCAATGGCAGGTTGAGGCCTAGAGTGACAGGGCCTAACACTGTGTCTCTACCTAGGCTACATAAGGGTTCACCTGATGTAAAGACAGAGATGGTCTGTTTTTACTGTAGGAAGTCAGGGCATAAAATCTCTGAGTGCCAAGCACTTAAGAAAAAGAAGCTCAAGTCTGTTGGGTGTGAAAAAGCCAGGAAGGTAAAAGTCCAAGTTAACTTGCAGTCTCAGGTTGACCGCCTGAACATCAGCTTACAGAAAAGGGACAAAACCAGTGCTGATAAGAATTTGCAAATGAAGGCTCAACAAACCCAGGTGGTTCAGCTGGAAGAGACACTGTCTCTTCTTCAGGAGCAGGGTACTGCCTTGAAAGCGGGACTGGTGGAGAAGGACGCCATGCCGCAGAAGCAAGCAGCAGACTACTCTTCACTAAAGACTGAGTTTGAACAGAATAAGGACTATGTGTCCAAACTTCGGAGTGAATGCTCACGTTTCAAGCAGATCCTTGATGAAAAAGAGGCCACGCTCAGAACCATGACTCAGGAGTGCCAAAGCCATACAGAAGAGCTGCACAAAAGGAATAAGTCTGTGGTTTCTCTTAGTAATCAGTTGGACACTGTTAGTGAAAATAATGTAAAGTTGGAGTCTGATAATGTCAGTTTGAAATCCTCACTAGATATTTATGTGACTGATAATAGTAAATTAAAAAAGTTTTGGCTCAGCGGCATGCTGAAGTCGAGGTGTTAACAACCTCATTACTGATGCTCTTTCTAGAGCCTAAATAATTTTTATTGTGACCTGTCTTCTTTGCTCCTCTAGTTTTCTAGGGCCCTGGATGCTGGGGGGACCGGAGATGGTGCAGGGTCACAGAGGGTCTTTTGTGTATTTTTAGGTTTCCACGGGAAACCTTCTATGGAGGGAGGTGTTACGCGCCCCTGCAGACATTGCAGTGGCCTTGCGTGGCCTGCAGGCAACAGTGGGGATGACGAGCGTCATGATGGACTGATTATCCACACCTGAGGAGGTGTGTAGTATAAAGGACCAGTGGACACCTGTCTCTCTCTCTCTCTCCAGCTGGCATGTAGCGTCTGACGTATTACCCCCTAGACACGTCGCCTTTGAGTTATTAATTGTATGGACTGAATAAACGCGTAACTTTTGTAGAAACCTGTTGTCATCTGCCTCCAAATGTTATTGTTTCGGTCACGAGCCGGCCGGAACATAACACGCACACACACCCACACACACACGCACACACACACATGCACAAACAAGCACTAGCGCTTGTTTTAGCCGTTATTCTGTCACAACCAAAAATAAATGGGGCGAATAGGAGGGCTAGTGTGTGATTGCAAAACAATCTTGTGTTTATAAAGGTGTGTGTGTTTGTGTGTGTTTGTGTGTGTGTGTGTGTGGTGTGTGTATGTGGAGTGTGAGTGTGTGTGTGTGTGTGGGGAGGGGGGGGGGTCTGTGACGGTCAGACTGAGAAACATATTCCTTTAAAAAAAAGTACACACACATGCACATACACACACACACTCACACACACACATGCACACAAACAGCTTATTTTCCAAGGAATATGAGTGTGTCTACAAACATATGCAGTCTCAAAGCTTTTTTCCAAGGAATATGAGTGTGTGTACACACATATGCAGTCTCAAAGCTTTTTTCCAAGGAAAATGAGTGTGTGTACACACACATAGTTACAAAGCTTGTGTCTGTTTTTAAACTGTGTGTAATTTGTTTGTGTTTTGTATGGACACATTCAGAACTAAAGGCCTGTTTTTAAACTGTGTTTGTGTTTTATTTGGACACATTCAGATCTAAAGGCCTGTTTTTAAACTGTGTTTGTGTTTTATTTGTTTGTGTTTTATTTGGACACATTC
>NW_024879888.1:32500-47500 GCF_900700415.2 Clupea harengus | reverse complement strand
ACGTGAGCGCCTCATTGAAGGCCAGCTTCCTCTGTGGGCTGGTGGAGGTGGGAGGTTCCGCCAAGTACCTCAACAAGAAGACCTCCTCCAGTCGTCATTGCAGTGTCACCCTGGGTTACCATGTGACCACCGAGTTTAAAGAGCTCATGATATCAGAACTAGAGACTCCAAAGCCGGAGTTGTTTGACAAGACAGATGCCACACATGTTGTGAGTGCGGTGCTCTATGGGGCTGATGCACTCATGGAATTCCAAGAAATGGCCAGCGATGATTCAAAAAAGCAAGAAATCCAGGGAAACCTGACTGTGATGATCAAGAAGATCCCATCAATTGAGATCAGTGGGGATGGAAGCCTAAAGATGGATGATGAAGACAAGAAGAAGGTGAAGAACTTCAGCTGCAAATTCCATGGTGACTTTTACCTGAAAGAACTCCCTTCTACATACGAGGAGGCTGTGAAGGTGTACAAAGAGCTGCCCAGTCTGTTGGGGGAGAAATGGGAGAATGCTGTGCCTGTGAAGGTCTGGTTGTATCCTCTGAGCAAGCTTACTAACACTGAGTCCAAGCTGAAGAAAATGATCTCAGAGAGACTGGTGTCTCTAGTAGAGAAGGTGATGGATGATTTCCATCAGGCTGAGGTGAGAACCAACGACCTGCTGAAGAGTAGCAAAGAGATCAAGGCTGAAGAAATCGTTCACAAACTGGAGGAGTTCCAAAGCAGTCTGAGGGTTTTCACCACTGAGCTCCTGCGGAAAATGAGAGACCTGATCCCGGCCATCAGAGAAGGCAACATGGAGGAAACGGCCCTGAGAGACCTCCTGAAGTCCCAGGATGCATCTGGCTTCAGTGTGAAAGAAATGGAGCAGTGGCTGGATGGAAAGGAGACTGAGATCAACGTCGTCACAATGAACATAAAACAACTGAAATGTGAGATTAAACTTCCAGGCCGTGAGCTTGACTCTCTCCTCATGGACCCAGATGTCAAAGATGTATTTGTGTTCAGCTTCACCTCTCTGAGTTACGAGGAGCCCTACCTGAAGACCATCTCAAAGGCAGTTGAAAACTTCAAGAGTGGTTCCGCCATCAGCACTCCTGAACAGGATCCAACACAGGAAGTTCCCTGGTACAAGAGACCAGATGTTAAAGAGAACTTGGCCTCCTCACGCAGTGTCTTTAAAAGTGTACCCTTCAAGAACAAAGTGATCAGTTTCATTTCAGACCCAGATCACCCGGGAGCTTCAGTCTGTTGGTATGTCAACGCAGCCCTGAAGGACCCACGTGTCACAAGCATGCCAGCACAATGTAAGTTTCAGTCATAATACACACACACGCACACACGCACACACACACACACACACACACACACAGTCTTGAAGGACCCACGTGTCACAAGCATCCCACCACTATGTAAGTTTCAGTCATAATACTCCTTATTACAATGAATACATGCTGTGTGTGTGTGACAGTGTAAGGTATATGTTTATGGCGTACCATTGTAGTATGTGTGTGTGTGTGCGTGTGTGCATGTGTGCGTGTGTGCGTGTGCGCATGTGTGCGTATGTGTGTGTGTGCGTGCGTGTGTGCTTGTGTGCGTGTTTGTGTGTCAGTGTAAGGTATACGTTTATGCTGTACTATTTTGTGATGTGTGTTAAATATGTGTGTGTGTGTGTATGTGTGTGTGTGTGTGTGTGTGTGTGTGTGTGTGTGTGTGTGCGTGTGCGTGTGTGTGTGTCAGTGTGAGGTATATGTTTATGCCGTACTATTGTGATGTGTGTTAAATGTGTGTGTTTTGTGTTTGCAGTTGCCTGTAAGCTCACACTGGACCCAAACACGGCGAACAAACATCTCCTCCTGTCTGAGGGGAACAGGAAGGTGACACGGGTGAAGGAGTGGCAGCCGTATCCGGACCACCCAGACAGATTTACTCTTTCTCCTCAGGTGCTGAGCAGAGAGCCTCTGACTGGACGCTGCTACTGGGAGTGTCAGTGGGATGTGAGTGGTGGGAATTATCTTGATATGGGAGTGGCCTATCAAAGCACTGACAGGAATACTTACCTCACCTCCAGTGACAAGTCCTGGGTTCTGGGGGTTTATGATAACAAATACTATGTTTACCACTCTACATTTTCAGCTGGTGTCCCTACCCCCCCCTCACGCTCCAGTAGAGTGGGAGTGTTACTGGACCGTGAGGCCTGCACTCTGTCCTTCTACAGCGTCTGCTCTGACACACTCACACTCCTGTACACCTTTGAAAACACCACATTCACTGATGAGCCCCTCTATGCAGGGTTTTATGTTGGTGAAGACTCCTCATTGACCTTGTGCTAGATCACATGACCTCTTGCACACACACACACACACACACACACACACACACACACACACACACACACACACCCTCTATGCACACCTTCAACACCACATTCACTGATGAGCCCCTCTATGCAGGGTTTGCTGTGACCTTGTGCTAGATCACATGACCTACCAGGAGATACATACACTCATCTTCTTTCATACACACACACACACACACACACACACACACACACACACACACACACACACACACACACACACCACCAGCATGGAGAACTATGGACCCGGAACAATAACAGAAAGGAAAGCATTCACACACACACACACACACACTCATCCTCTTTCACACTCACACACACACGTAAACACACACACTTATCCTCTTTCACACACACACACACACACACACACACACACACACACACACACACACACACACACACACACCTCCTGTGTCCTGCAGAGACACACACTCATCTTCTCACTTTTGTCTCTCTCTATATGACAAATTTGCTCGGTCATTAACCCAAACTGCTTATCTCTATAAATAAATTACATTTAAATATAAATATAATATATAAATAAATATATAAATGACATACTATAATTCAGAACAAAAGAACTGTTTGGACACATACAGAACAAAAGAACTGTTTGGACACATTCAGAACAAAATAACTGTTTGGACGCATTCAGAACAAAAGAACTGTTTGGACACATTCAGAACAAAAGAACTGTTTGGACACATTCAGAATCACAGAACTGTTTGGACACATTCAGAACCACATAACTGTTTGGACACATTCAGAACCAAAGAACTGTTTGGACACATTCAGAACAAAATAACTGTTTGGACACATTCAGAACAAAAGAACTGTTTGGACACATTCAGAACCACATCTTTAGTGTTCACTTAACTCAGTACATCTTTACTTCTAACAATCTTTTCAGTCCATTTCTTTTTGTTTGTTCTTAATATGAAGATCTTCAGACTTCTAATTATGCCTTTTTATCAGTATGTTTGTTTGCTCTTAATATGAAGATCTTCAGACTTCTAATCATGCCTTTTTATCCGTATGTTTGTTTGCTCTTGTGTCAAATATGAAGATCTTCAGACTTCTAATCATGCCTTTTTATCAGTATGTTTGCTCTTAATATGAAGATCTTCAGACTTCTAATCATGCCTTTTTATCAGTTTCTCTATTAGCAGTGATAACTGGAATAGTTCATATTTTAGTTTTAAACACTTTTGTTCCTATAACTCCATTGGAAAACGAGTGCACACAAACACACACACACACACTCACACACACACACACACACACACACACTCACACACACACACACACACATCCTCTTTCACACACACACACACACACACTAGTGCATGGTGGAGCTGACGTAGCATTGATATACCAGCATTGTTCTTTTTTCTTTGGGTTTTCCTTGATCTTTTCCATTAAGAAACAAACACTTGCTTCTCTGTAAAACTGTTTTAAGGGTACCATAGCACTGTTGCAAAACCATATTGTGGCTTCAATATATCTCCTGTTTTTCTCACATATATTTCCCTAACAAATGTTCTAGTCCTCTGAGTACGTCAAATATAGCGAGGGATATACGAGGTGTAGTCAAGTCTCTGGAGAGACGAATTAGGAGACCGGCTATCTCCGGTCCCCTGTAGGCCTCTGGGCACGGGAAACATAGCTAGGGAAAATATTTAACAGGGTAAGGCGGAATCTATGAAGCAACACTATGGTTCCGACTGAGCTAAAGACCAGGCAGAAGAGTTTTATTACTTTTATTACTTTTATCATGATTTTAGTAATCCAAGAAGCCTATCGGAACATCAGGTTCTGATACGATGTTGATCATTATTTTACTCCATGTATTGCTCTTGCTGCTTGTTTTTATTGATTTTATGTAAAGCACTTTGAACTGCAACTCTTGTACGAAATGTGCTATATAAATACAATCTTACTTACTTACTTGCTGTCTTTGGCTGATCACAGTGCATTTGGCTGACCTTGTGCTAGATGACATGACCTCCTGTACACACACACACACATGCACACACAGACACACACACACACGCACGAACTTACGCACACTCATCCTCTTTCACAAACACACACAAACACACCTTCTGTGTCCTGCAGAGTCACACACTCATCTTCACGCTTTTGTCTCTCTCTATGACAAATACGCTCCATCTGTCATTAACCTTAGATACAGTATAAAGCCCCTTAACCTTAGATACAGTATAAAGCCCCCTAATCTTAGATACAGTATAAAGCCCCTTAACCTTAGATACAGTATCAAGCCCCTTAGATACAGTATAAAGCACTTTAACCTTAGATACAGTATAAAGCCCCTTAGATACAGTATAAAGCCCCTTAACCTTAGATACAGTATAAAGCCCCTTAGATACAGTATAAAGACCCAGTTAGATACAGATACAGTTTTTAAACTGTGTTTTATTTGTTTGTGTTTTATTTGGACACATTCAGAACTAAAGGCCTGTTTTTAAACTGTGTTTGTGTTTTATTTGTTTGTGTTGGATATTCTGTTGATCCCTGTCAGTAATTTCATTTTGCTAATTTCACGTTGCTAATAAAGCTTTTACTGCAGCAAATCTGTCACTTTTTCGAGCAAAAGGAGCCTGAATTATGAAACACAATGGATTTCATATTGTCTGTACTACGCAGGTACCTGGCAGTTTTTTATGTACAGTGCCCTCCACAATTATTGGCACCCTTAGTGAATATAAGCAAAACAGGCTATGAAAAAATATGTCTTTGCTGTTTATCTTCTTGGTCTTTCACTCAAAATATTCACAAAAATATTACCTTTTCATTGAAGTAAAATTATTGAAAGAATTTTTTTTTTTTGACACTTCCAACACCAAGGCCTTTTTTTGACTATGTTAGGTAGTCTGCCATGCCTGATATTTTTGTATATTTCACCTAACTAAAAACCATGAGGCAAAAGTGGCATTCATGATTATATTCTAGAACACCTCAGCAATAATAAAATGAGAGTAAAAGGAATGTAGTAAAAAAAGTTTTTTATTAAAATGAAATCTAAAGACACTAAAATGAAATCTAGTTTTAGAGGTGCTCAGACTTTGTGCAAAAACACATTGTTATATTTTGGAAGTTTTCTTTTTTACTCTGAGCCCTGTAAACATAGGTGTTTGCTCCACATAGGTGAGTTTAGCATTCAGAAAAGTGTGTGTGGTTTCAATACTTATTCTAAGTAATTTAGAATATGACACTTTTCTTCACTTAGACCACTATGCATATTGATGAGAAAGGTGTGAACATTCTGGGACACCTCGGTCAAGAACACTGGCCATGACGTAATGGGCCTGGAATGTCTTTGTTAGGGCTGTCAGCGTTAACGCGTTAATCTATGCGATTAATGCGGCCGCGATTAACGCGATTAAATATTTTAACGCTACCAAAAGCCCCCCTTGTTCAAAGTGGGGAATGACAGAAAAAGTTTGAGAACCACTGCGGTAGTTGAAGATGGAGAGAGCTGAGGGATTGTTGGGCGGAAAGTTTCTGATTAATAGGCAAAATTACGGAACAATCGACAAAACTAAAGTTGTATGTAGCATTTGTCAAATTGAATTTAGCTATCACAGAAGCAGCTCATCTTTAAGTTATCACCTTAATGCAAAGCACCCGACAGAAAGCAGTCCCAGGTTAGATGGTCGCCAACCCACACTTAATGACTTCTCTAGTAAAATAACTAGACCAGTCCGTGAAAAGGTTACCAACGCTTACGCAGTTTGGGTTGCCGGTGACTGTCGGACCATCAACATAGTTAAGGACGTTGGGCTGTCTGAGGTGATTCGAATTGCTTCAGGAGACAACTCTTACGATTTACCGTCGAGGGGCACCTATGTGTCTTGCATACATTCCTTTTATGACGGCGAGAGATCGCGAAAAATTCAGCTCCTCGAGCAAGCTGCCACCGTCACCCTTACTGGTGACCACTGGACATCAGTCATCAATGACAATTACCTGGGTGTCACAGCTCATTTGATTGACAATGTATGGAAAATTGAGATATTTTTCATTGGAAGTAAAAAAAAAAAACAGACAAACAAACTTTTAATTTTTTTTAATCTATTGACAGCCCTAGTCTTTGTTCCTACAGGTTTACTTGACACATCATGACCCAATAGTGATCACTGAATTACCATACCCTTATCATATGAATAGTTGTAATTTGCTAATGGGAGGGTCGAAACCTCACTCAGAGGCTGAAATGTGCAGCCCCAGCCCCCACGGGGCACCTTGGGGCTGGAAGAGTTAAATAAATATTTTTCTCCAAAACATGTGTGCCACAATTATTGGCTAATCACTACTAAGCCTTTCTAACACGAAAGGGGCCCTAGCCTCGGGCTCCAGAGCCTTTCTAACTACACACCTCTTGGACATGTGAACATAATTGGGTAGGTGGGAGCAGAACCAGCAAGCACTCTGTAGGCAAGCATAAGTGACTTGAACTTAATGCGAGCTCAATGAGTAGCGGGGTGACATGTGCCCTCTTTGGTTGGTTGAACACCAGACGCGCCGCCGCGTTCTGGATCATCTGTAGTGGTTTCACCACGCATGCCGGCAGGCATCCATTTTTTTTCATCCATGTCGGAGATCCGCGCCAAATTACTCAGCTATAGCAGGTACTTCGATTTGCAAGGAAACCATAATCAGACTACTGCCCACATCACAAGGATCAATCCAAGACCAAACATGAATATGTTACATTCATATACATTTGCACATAAAAAATCCCAAACCTCTTGAGGTTCTCTCTGTGACAATGGGGGGGGGGGGGGGTGCTGATTCTACAGGAATGTGGCAATAAGTTCAAATGTGACCAGGCTCTGGGCTTAATAGAAAGCAATGCATGGGGTTCCAAAACAAAACAAACAGTCCAGGTTGAGAAGCTGTTGTGGGACCCCTACCTTTTGTCCCCCTGGCCAATTACTGTGATTAAGTCCAGTGTGTGTGTGTGTGTGTGTGTGTGTGTGTGTGTGTGTGTGTGTGTGTGTGTAAAAGGGGTGGGCAATATGGAAAAAAAATCTATATCACAGTATTTTCTTCTCTATGGATGGTATCATATGGGATTCAAGCACTCGTTCCCTCTCGGACGGATGACGGCCTCTATCAACAAAGAATCTGACCCTGCTGATAGTGGGGTCCTGACACTGCCTGTCATATGGCTCATCATGTCTAACCACAAGCACGGGGTTTTAACCAGTCATAGACAGAGCCTTCAACAGTTGACAGTTGAACAATCCTTCAGCCTGGGAGAAACATAATGACACATCTGATTATTACACACTCACACACCTCTACCTACACAACACACACACTCTACCTACACAACACAACACACAAACTTCTACCTATACAACACACACACACACACACACCTCTACCTACACAACACACACACACACACACCTCTACCTATACAACACACACACACACACACACACCTCTACCCTACACAACACACACACACACACACACATACACACACACACACACCTCTACTTACACAACACAATACACAAACTTCTACCTATACAACACACACACACTCACACACCTCTACCACACACACCTCTACCTACACAACACACACCTCTCATTTTAAGGCAATACTTCATTATACCAACAGTATTATAATTAAAATATAAGAGAATATCAAGTCTAGATTTTGAAGATTCAAATGATGTGATAGCAGAATACAACTACTATGCCTACCTGGCCTTAGAGCTAAATCAACCACATATCCTCCATATGAATTGCTGTGCAGTCTGATAACCAACAGATTTAGCTAGAAGGCTAGTTTTGACAGTGGAAAGTGGTGCCAATGATCATAACCAGTGGCGATTTTAGCCTGAAATATCTGGTGGGGCAATTTTGTATGACGTCATGTCACCGTCACAAAAATAGAGGTAGCTGATTATTATAAGCAGTAGACCAGTAAGATATGCTATGGACTGCATTTTGAGTGCCAGCAGGGAGCAGAAATCCTATTTCAAATGCATTTCACATGCTACAACGCGACACAAAGATGTTGCCTATAATACAGCATTAAAGTAAAATGATTGCAACAAAGTAAAAAGATTAGACAGACACATAGCTCAAATAACTTGCATAGTTTATTAAGCTTGTGGCACACATGTGGCATACAATATGAAGCAAAAGGCACAACTGAAACAAATAACAGCAACAAAACACTCCAGAAAAAAAAGAAGGTTTGACTCACAGAATCGTAGTGTCTTTTCAGCCTGGTGTCGCCCTTGCACAGCGCCTCAAAGTATGCACGATATCAGCCTCCCCAGTACATAACGATTCTCCTCCGTCTGTTTGTTGTGCTTTAAAATGTTCCGCTGATATGCACTATCTAGCTGTGCCATGATGTTGACCTGCCCCAATAGTCCCAATTTCAGGGCGCAATTGATTATGGGGTTTACAGCTTTCGTTTTTCACTGTTCTTTCTGCCAGATGCTTCAGGTCTTTGAATCCATCCGTTGTCCGAACTGAGTCTACATTAGTACCAATTCCAAAAAGAAGGCCTGGGAAACAGAACAGTGCTCGTTTTGATGTGCTAGCAATTAGCCATGTCTTTCTGTCATACCATTCCGTCTTGAAAGCTCGAGTCGCTTTCTCACCAGGCTGCAGCAGGATCAAGTTGTCTGGTCTGTGTGGTCCCAAACGTTTGATTTCTAATTTTTCTTCCAGCGGCAATGTACTAAAGTGCACTCTCAACAAATAATCTACGTTATTCATTGTATGAATTAAAAAACACTTCCAAAATAGTCGAAATCTAGCGATAGCTAATTAGCAGTACCGTCACTGGTGAGGTATATTGGATCGAGCACTCGGTTTGACTGTCACTACTACGGAGTTCTGTGATAGTTTGTTCATGCCTGGCAGTTGAGAGATTCGCCCGCCAGTAAAGGATCTAACTGGTGCTGCATCCTCGTCTCCGTGCATTTGTATCTAACAGTGATTTAGATAACCCACGAATAGTATATAACTATAACAGTAATTATACATAGAGCATAAAGCCACAACAACTGGCATTGATCTGACTGTATGTTTTTTTTTTCTTAGTCACAGGGTACAGGTCTCGCGGTTTTCGCATTATTCCAGTCTAGTTGCCAGGCAGATTTTGTGGGGCTGTAGCGAAGGCAGAGCAGGGTCACCCTACCCGGACTCGAACCCAGGTCTACAGGGTGCCAAACATGCTCTCTGACCGCCACACCAAAGAGCCCGGCTCAATGGCATGGCAGCCAGAGAGCATATTTATCCGTAGTGACGATCACATCGTCACACTGCCCTAACCTTCGGGAAGCGCACCCATGCGCTTCACGTACACAGACATCCCTCACGCATACACCAATCATGCTTCTCCCATCCAGAGCACCCCACACACACAAGTGCTTCATAAGTGCTTCATAAGTGCTTCACCCAACCATGGGGTCCTTCACACAACATTCCTGGGGGTCCCTCACACAATGTTCACGGGTGCGCCTCCGATGACCTCACAGCAGGGCATCCCACTTCTGACACCATTTGTAGCGAAGGGAGAGCAGGGTCACCCTACCCGGACTCGAACCCAGGTCTACAGGGTGCCAAACATGCTCTCTGACCGCCACACCAAAGAGCCCGGCTCAATGGCATCGCAGCCAGAGAGCATATTTATCCGTAGTGACGATCACATCGTCACAGGGGCACATCTGAAAGTGCCCCACCGCTCAATGTTAACTTTGGCCTGTGTGGTTCACGCTCATTGGTGTTTCCATGGTAACGGTGGGGCAGCGTGGGCCGTTGCCCCACCGGAAAGGGAGGGACAGCAGAGAGCAGCATTTCACAGAGCAAGCACACAGACAGAAAAACACACGAATCAAATTACTCCAAAACAAGACTATAATGCTTGTGAGTCAAGTTTATTCACACACATATTCACGCTACTTTGCATAAAAAATAAAAATATATATATTTTGCCTCGAAGTACGAATGTATTGAGCTTTCTGCACAACAGCGTCATCTGGATCTGGTGGGGCAGTGCCCCACCTGGCCCCAATGTAGAAACGCCACTGATCATAACAATTGCCCAAATAGACAAGGATATGTAAACCAATCACATATTTTTAGTAATTTTTAATAATTTTTTTTTTCTTGAGTAATGTCATGCGTGGCCTGCAATGAGCTTACTAGCTTACTAGCTAGCTACCGCATCATTTGCTAACGTTAGCTAGCTAAAAGTTTTTTGGCGATCATTTAACGGGAGGCTTCAATCGATAATTATTAGCTAGCTATCCAAGTTGACATCCTATGCACTCGACTGACCCTTTTGAAATTGACTTAACGTTGGCTAATATATTCTAATAACTAGTTAACGTTAGAAAGTTATCATTGACAGTTACTAGCTAATTTACCGTGGCATAAATTGCAGGGTTGTTCGCTTTCAGGTGCCTCTTGAGGCTCGTCGTGTGCTTTCCACCTATTTGGACACCACCTGATTTCTCTCCGGTTATTTAGGCGCAATGGGTTGTCTTTTCTGTCACAATATAATTGAAGTGTGTCCAAATATCCAATCTTTTTGTCCTTCCTTGAACTTGAGCCCTCATATAAGAGGAGTTCTAGAATGACATCATATAAGTTTGAACCAGCCGTTCAGGCGTCACTTGCATGTCTGGGCATGTCAGGAGTGGAGGATGGATACAGGACCATTAAACCAATGAGTTTTAAAGGCATATTGACAACAAGAACAAAAAACTAAATATCCATGCATGCAAGTTTAGAAATATAAAATAATAATTCATTTAATTTTTAATTGTCCGTTAGTCTACCACAAACATTTTCGTCTCGTCTCGTTAACGAAAGTAAAAATAGATTTATTCAGAGTTTTCATTTTCAAAGATCCGTTTTCGTCACGTCAACGTCACGTCTTAGTCATGGGAAAAAGGTCGTTAACGCATATTTTTCGTCAAACATTTCGTCCACGAACACACTGACACACACACACACACACACATGCACAGGTAATCATACACGTATCCATGGTATTACCAGGGGCAGTCCTGTCCGTATCACTACCACTACTATTACTGCAGAAAAGACGGGTGTGAGTTTGGACTCCGGCCACCAGGGGGCAGTCCTGTCATTCTTCTATTACTTGTTTGCCCCGGCAGCCATCTCTTGTGTAACCTGACACTATACACTGCACACACACACAAACACACACAGACACACACAGACAAACACAGACACACACACACGCACACACACACACGCACACACAAACACACACAGACAAACACAAACACACACAGACAAACACAGACACACACACACGCAAACAAACACACACACACACACATACACACACACACACACAAACACAGAAAAACACACACACACATTGTGATAGAGAGTAGACTGAGAGGGATAGATAGAAAGATGGAGAGATGGAGAAAAAAACAAGAGGAGTATGGAAGGTACCTTTATTATTTGCAGAAGTTGTAAAGAGAATAAGAAGAAGTATAAGAAGCCTAGGAATAACAATGCAGGGCATTTCATGCACTTTAATGACGCTAATATCATCTAGTATGTGAACTTTATGTTACTTTCACCCATACACCATTTCGTCCACACACACACCTACACACCCACACACACACACACACAGCCCCCCCCCCCACACACACACACAACCACACACACACATTTAAATTATTTATTTGGATCCACCAATCATATTCTGTACAGAAAGGATTCAAACATTTCTCAGAGGTTGAATACAGCTTAGTGACTCATGGGTACAAGAAACATATACCTATAGCAGCTGATACAGAGCAGAACTTTGCTAGTTGTTTTGATTGTCTCTTACTAAGTCCTGCCAGTCGTAGCCCACTGACCGAAAGCTTATGGACATGCCCCAGGCTTCCAAATATCAATACTACCATCTTACATGTATAGCCTAGGTCTCTCATCTTAGCAACAATGGGCTGGTATTTGGTCAATTTGTCAAGGAAGGCTATGTCCATATAGAGGTCATAGACACTACCTCAAGGACTACTACCTCCCTTTTAACCTTGTCCAAGCCCACACACACCCACACACACACACACACACACACACACACACACACACACACACACACACACACACACACACACACACACATACAGAAAAGGTCAAAGGTCAACATCCTTATTATTATATACTAAACTCCTCAAAAAAGTTCGGAAACGTTATTTCGGTCGATTATTCCTCCCCTTTCATAATACCAATTGGTATTGTGTTGTATATCGTTGGAAAGCCTGATTAGCCCGCTGCCACACCTGTGATAAGGACCAGGCTGACTCCACCTTCACCCTGACCAACGCCGCTCAACAATCAGATAACACACGGTGGTTCAACCAGGTGGAGAACATAGTAAATATGAATATTATTGAATACTGTAGCCTGAACTCAGCCCATGTAGTGACTGGGGTCGTTCCAGGGAACACATATATGAAAAGGAGAATTAATAACGTTGATGTGCATAGAGTGAACATCCACAGAATTAATAACGTTGATGTGGATAGAGTGAACATCCACAGAATTAATAACGTTGATGTGCATAGAGTGAACATCCCCAGTTACTTCTGGTCAGCGTTCTGCTGTAGAGACAAGAACAACCAGAATAGATTTACATCAGAGGGCTTCATGTTTCAGATGACAGGAGAGGAATATGTACAAAATGTTATAAAGGTCAAATATTTGGTTGTTTCATAGACTTTAGCAAAGCTTTCCACTCAGTATGGCATGATGGACTCATGTTGAAACTAATTCATAGTGGAATTGGATTACATTTATGGCTTGTCAGAACACAATGGGCATATGTCAGAAATTGACAACTGATCAGATATCAACCAGATGACAATGTACAGATCCATCATATATGACATATTTATCACACATTGTATTGCCCCTAATAAATCATTTGGACAGGTTGTCCCAACTAAAGACTTCCATGATCCAGCTGCAGAGGGGGGGGATAAGGGCCAGCATGAGTAGTGTGTCTGTTGGTGTGGAGGGGATGATGGGGTTGAATACTGAGCTGTAGCTAATGAACCCCATTCTAACATGGCTGTCTCTGTTTGCTGTGGAGATCCCTGGTTGATCGAATTGGTTGATAGGGAAACTGAAGGGGGTCCAGTGTGTTCCTCTGTTTTCACTTGGTTGATCTACAAAACCTATATAGGTTTGATTGTATGAAACATTGAGGTGTGTATGTGTGTGTGTGTGTGTGTGTGTATGTGTGTGTGTGTGTGTGTAAAAACTAGAAAGAGGTTATGTATGTTTATAGGTTTAGCAGTGCATGTTATCCTGCGTGTGTGATCAGTGTCCCTTCAGTACTGGAGGCTGATGTTCCTCGGTTTTCCCTTGGTCATTTTCTGATGCCATTTGACTTGATCATTCTAAAACACCAACATCAATGTGATCAAGTCGACTGCCAGCTCATACAGCTGATCAACTGCAGTGTCTGAACATGAAAGTGATCAAGTCAACTCCCAACTCATACATCTGGAGCTGATCAACTGCAGTGTCTGAACATGAAAGCTGCTGCCAGCTTACTGCCAAGATTATCATGATGTGTCATCAGGACAATGAAAGCTGAACAGAATTTATATCTGACACTTACTTAACCAAGCCTGGCAGTGTTTGGTCTGTGACGCCTAGCTTAAGGGATACACACCTGAGAGTGTGTATGTGTGTGTGTGTCCTTAGTTTTTTACTTGCCTGCTAGTGTGTGTGTGACTGTTTGTGTGTTTGATTGAAGACCAGACATACACACAACAAACGCACACCTCTATCTACACAACACACCTTAACCTACACAACACAAACACACCTTTACCTACACAACACACACACACACCTCTATCTACACAACACACACACCTCTACCTACACATCACACACACACGCCTCTACCTATACCACACACACACTCTTCTGCCTACACAACACTGTTTTTAAACTGTGTTTGTGTTTTACAGTTTTTTACGACTGGATAAACACTAAAATCAAAAGTATTACACAATTATCAAAACCTTCACTCAAGGAGCAAAACAACGGCTCAGATTTGCACCACTATAAGCACATGTCAACATCACACTTTTTGCGAAACAATACACACAAGTGATTTTCAAAACACTAAACACACTTTTATGCTTTAGACACAGACGTATATCAAGATGTCACTTCCTTGCAATTCCAAAGCACTGCAAGTCAAATTACCACACTTTGTGGCAATTAGTTGAACACAGCCATCAGGTGCGCAAACACATGATTGCTTAATTGTAGACACAAAAATCAGGTTATGATGAAGCAGATTTATCAAGTGCCTTTTGAGCGTAACTCCGAGAGGGTCAAGCAGCTGCGGCAGTATGTGGAGGTATGTATTGTTCACTTTAGTACTCTAATGTTGCATACCTTTTTACATGTAAATGTACTGTATACTAAATCTATGCTGAACTACACAATCTTGTCTTTCACTGTATTTCAGAGAGTTTTACAGATGGATGCTGAGGCAATCCCACATGAATATATATATATATTGATGAGGCAGGGTTTAACCTCACAATGGTTAGAAGGA
>NW_024879888.1:20000-22500 GCF_900700415.2 Clupea harengus | reverse complement strand
AAGCTATATTGCCAACCTTGGCATTTTTATCACTAATCTTAATGTGCATTTGAATGTTTGACATTATTTTATAATTTGACATTATTTTATAATATAATAAAACACATTATACTACAGTACCAGTCAAAAGTTGACACACCTTTAATTTTTTTGAGAAGTGTTTTCTTTACTTTTATTTTTTTCTACATTGTAGATTTATACTGAAGACATTTAAACTACGAAAGAACACCTATGGAATTATGTGCTAAACAAAAAAAGTTTTATCTACCATGTACAAAATAATAAAATCAAAGAAAAATCTTCTCAAAAAATGAGAAGGTGTGTCCAAACTTTTGACTGGTACTGTATATAAAAACTTCTGTTTAGTTTGAAAAAAATACTGCACTCACTACAATTCTGTACATATTTCATTTTCACTGGTCTGTGTGAGAGGTGCAGAGTAGTGATGTGAGCGTATTTCACTTGTGTGTGTGTGAGGATTCTTGCTGAAACGGAAGTCATTTCGATGTAACGGAAGTCATTTCAGTGTAACGGATGTTCATTAAGGCGCGACTAGCTGTCAAATTAAAAGCTATTCATTTCAATGTTGGAGGAGTTGGTAGAAGGGGGGTCCGTGTGCGGCCAACGGATTTTCGTTTTGAAATGAGAAAACCAAATTACCATTTAGAAATAGGAAAACAAAAAAATGGAAAACGACCCATTTTCTGTTTTTTGTTTTGATAATAGAAAACGGAAAACGAAAAAACGACCCGTTATCTGATTTTCTTTGATGTGCTTAAACATGGAAATCGGGAATTAAAATACTGTGTGGAAATCTTTCTCAATTTTGCGTAGATTTTTGTGTTGTGATCCGGAAGTTGCTCCCACGAGCTTGACAGTCACATTCAGAATGTCAGCAGAGGGCGCGCTGCTATTTGTATTCGGTTAGTCGTTTATGTGCTACACGAATGTTGCAGAGGTCTTAACTAAAGCTCTCGCTCTCATTATTGTTAGGTTGATGCTAACGCTTAGACTGAAAATCTATTGGAACACATAGTAGCTAGCTAGCCTCGCTGCTAATAAACCCGATTATTGTAATCCCGCCTTCCTTGGTTACTGTTGCTATGTAGACAAACAATCGGTTTGAAAGGCGACAACCCATTAAAATGCATTGGAACGTGATTGATGTTATTATGCTAATACAATTAATATCCTGAGCTAATTAATCATGTTAACCAACAAAGTCAGTCTCGCGTATACGGACCTGCGTCTAGACAGTATTGCCCACACTTTCTGGAGTCAAGGGTCGAAAGAAATATTTTCTAAAAGTAGGCAGCAAAGTTCCTGGTATGCTATGGAGGGGTACATCCACAGCAACACTTTTACCTCGCAATCGATCAACGCAAAATGCTACAGGTTAATGAGGAAGAGGGAGAAGCTAAATCGAGGAGACAATAACATCAGCTAGATAACTGTGTCATGCAAATGTCACTTTTCCATTTAAATCGATTATGGTTATTACAAGTTTCCTTAGCTAGCTAGTTAGCTATTGCTAGCATAGCACCTGGATAACCATAACAACAGGAAACACAAAATTAGCGGCAACGTTTAATTTCTCAAACAGCTCACCAATAAAACACAAGTCTTCATGGTTCAAAGTGATTACAACCACTTACGTGATGTTCAATGACTTCACATAGCCATTAAACTATCCTAAGAGAAATAATGGGAAACCAACGGAGCAAGAGCTTACTCTGATAACTATCAATGAAATGTGAGCGAATACTGCTATTGCTAACATGTAGTCTCCGCTGTTCGTCGAAAAGCCAAATCTATTTTTGAGGTTCCAAAAATGTTCAAAGCAATGTGAGTTATCTTCTGTTCCATCGTTTGAAGCAAACCGTTGAGCTCCAGCATTGGTCTCCCATTATTAATCACTTGACGTTTCAATTGAAAGTCCTGTTTCCATGCTCTCACACGCCCCCCTCATTGAGGCAGAGGTACTGTTTGCCTCCTCTCTCTGGGCTTTTTCACTGCCGTTTTATGTAAGGTCAGCCATTCCAAATAGGTTCTACACATATGTGAAATACATTCCCTATTCAATGGATAGAGGCATTGCAAAAAAGTCACTGACAAGGCCCCTGCTCAGCACACCACCTCCGCACATTCCTCTCAGAAAAACCCTGTGTCGTTCCAAACTGGGTACATAATGCAGCGGCGATATCACCACAAGACTATAATTAGTTGTGTGTGAGAGGTTACATTTTCAGTAATGAATGTGAGAGGTTACGTTTTCAGTTGTGTGTGTGAGAGGTCACATTTTCAGTTGTGCGTGTGAGAGGTCACATTTTCAGTTGTGCGTGTGAGAGGTTACATTTTCAGTAATGAATGTGAGAGGTTACATTTTCAGTTGTGCGTGTGAGAGGTTACATTTTCAGTTGTATGTGTGAGAGGTTACATTTTCAGTTGTATGTGTGAGAGGTGTTCACTGTGGTATAAGAGAGGTTCTCACTCATGAGTA
>NW_024879888.1:0-2500 GCF_900700415.2 Clupea harengus | reverse complement strand
CACACACACTTACACACGCTGACAAGAAAACACAGAGACACGGCAACACACACATGCACACATATGCTCTTTCTCTCTCCCTCTCTCTCTCTCTCTCTCTCTCTCTCTCTCTTAATCTCTCTCTGTCTCATCTCTCTTCATCTCTCTTCATCTCTCTCATCTCTCTCATCTCTCTCTCTACATCTCTCTCCCTCTCTTCTCTCTCTCTTCATTCTCTCTCTCCCTCTCTTCTCTCTTTCTGTCTCTTCTGTCTCTCTCTTTATGTCTCTCTCTCTTCATCTCTCTCTCTTCATCTCTCTCTCCCTCATTCTCTCTCTCTCTCTTTCTCTTCATCTGTCTCTTTGGTCCCTCCCCTTTTCTCCTCTCTCTCTTTCTCTCTATCACTCGCCTAACGTCACTGTGAAAACAGAAACCAAATTAGTAGACCCTTTTCCTTCAGTAATCTTGTTGTGTAAATACCATTGTTCTGACATATTCAAGCTAAGAGGAAATTAAACTACACAACCTTGTGTAAACACACTCACACACACACACTCACACACACACACACACACACTCACACACACACACACTCGCACACACACTCACACAGACACACTCACACACACACACTCACACACACACTCACACTCACACAGACACACACAAACACACACACACACACACACACACTTACACACACACTCACACAGACACACTCACACACACACACTCACACACACTCTCACACAGACACACTCACACACACACTCACACACACACACACACACACACACACACACACACACACACACACACACACACACACACAGGACTCTATACTCACCTGCAAAATGGAAAAGGATTACTAGAGTGCCTCTGCTCCATCCTCTCAGTTTATTCCTCTCCATCTAAGGAGCACACACACACACACACACACACACACACACACACACACACACACACACACACACACACACACACACACATACACACACAAAGACCACCATTCAGTAACACGTGACAAACTTTCTAAAACCCGCCATCCCCAAAGCCATTACAGATACACACACACATGCCCACACTCCACTCACTCATCCAACCAATCAAACCTGCCCACTCCCCTCACTCATCCAACCAATCAAACCTGCCCACTCCACTCACTCATCCAACCAATCAAACCTGCCCACTCCCCTCACTCATCCAACCAATCAAACCTGCCCACTCCACTCACTCATCCAACCAATCAAACCTGCCCACTCCCCTCACTCACTCATCCAACCAATCAAACCTGCCCACTCCACTCACTCATCCAACCAATCAAGCCTGCCCACTCCCCTCACTCACTCATCCAACCAATCAAACCTGTCAACTACAACTGAATGTTAGCAATGTTAGCTTTTTTCTCCAAACCTCTTAATTATATGTATTATTATTATCATTATTATATGTTTTAGGGCGATCAGTCAAATTTGCTTGAGGAAGCTGTCCACCTACGAATAGTATCTACGCAAAATATAATTCCAGATATAGTTCCACTCGTCGATCAATATGATCGATATAACCTCA
The DNA here is from genome assembly GCF_900700415.2 of Clupea harengus. Taxonomy (NCBI): domain Eukaryota; kingdom Metazoa; phylum Chordata; class Actinopteri; order Clupeiformes; family Clupeidae; genus Clupea; species Clupea harengus. Next base: position 952 of record NW_024879888.1, on the reverse strand, counting down.
CACATGGACACCGTCAGAAAGAAAACTCTCAAAAAATACTAAACAAATCTTAATCAGCTTTCTGCAGAGCGCAATCACTGTCCTCAATCAGCCAACACCATTTGAAAACATAAACATTATCATTTAAAAATAATGATATCTTGAAAACATCACTGTTTACGGAATATGTCCGTGATGAAGGAGAGATTGCTATCAGGCCTGTTGAGCCGAAATAATAAACTGTATTTATACTTTCAAGCGTATGCACAAAGTGCTTTCAAAGATGTTTCAAAGCACTACACACAGGCCGACAACAGTATGAGAAGCACAGCCACAAAAGAAGCGGTGAAATCAATCAGATGGACTAAACATAAAACAAATCAAATAAATTAGGAATAAAAGGGCACTTTATAGTCCGCCGGTCTTTCTTAACTAAATACCGACATGGACAAACAGGGTTTGTATCATCCTAAGAGATTTATTTTTCAAGAATGATCTGTGAACTATACATTATCTCGCTTATATAAATATAATATACAGTATATATATATTTATATTTATATCAGCATTCTGAGCAGCTGTATAATAATCCCTAATGAATGAACCTGCAGCCTGGCTAATCTGCTGTAGATTACAGTAATACATTATTATTTCACAAACTGCAGTATTATATAAGACATAGTAACTCTCATCACAAGAACAAAAAGCTAAAACTATATGAGAAATATTTCTCAATGGCAGTTCTCTCAGTTAGATACCAGACTGTAACCGATTGCAGTGTTTCTTTTTATCATTATTTTCAGAACATTCATCTCAACCCTCTAAAAGAAACGTACATCAATAATTCATCAATTCAAATTGCTCAGTTACAACCGGTGTGTGTGTGTGTGTAAGTGTGTGACTGAGTATCTGACTGGAGAATGATCTATCCAAACCTCTAGAGCTCTCAAAGATGTGTGAAGGTGTGTTCTCT
>NW_024879887.1:0-56413 GCF_900700415.2 Clupea harengus | reverse complement strand
CGCTTAACATAGGTCTTGAGAAACCATTTATTAATCATTAGTAAAGTACAATACAGTGGTCGGCTAAAGTCTACACACAGTTTCAAAACGTCCACCCTTTGTTGCCTTACAGCCTGAAATTAAAACATATTACACCAGTCACATGCAAAAAAAGCTACACTTTCTAAACCCCTGAACACCATGAAGAGAAGTCATCCTGTGATTGATGAATCGGTTCATCTACCAGTAAATAGCAAGCCAAGCTACTGCTCCTAGCTAACCAGCTTCTAACATTAGTAAAAAAAAGTAAAACACAACATAAACAAACAAGAATCAATGCATTCATTTGTTTATTCATAAAGCCTCAAGGTGAAATATACTCCAACATCGGCACTGATAAAGCTGTGATATATAATGTGCATTACTTGACACCTACCCTTACATGACAACAAAATGTATTTAAAGAACAACGTAAGTCTTTAACTGATTAACAGGTCACAAGTCTTCTATAGATGAAACTTAATGAGCAAGAAACAAAGGCATTGTCGCATTGACATATAGGCTGCATTGTTAATAAATCCCACTCTACTGTGACACTGCAAAAGTGACATGCACTATTGTGAGATCATAATATGGAGATTGTTGCACGCTAACAAAGGCAGAAAGAAGAGTGAAGAAATCGATCCATGAATGATTTCAAGATGGGATCTTTGCAGCTTTTCATAATGTTACATACAATAAAGGCCAAAGGTATTTGCATAGAACATCAGCAGAGCATTTGCATAGAGGGACAGGATGGTTTTGGTCGGTCGAAAATAAACATCAGGGGAAGTAGATAAGTAAGTGATCATGGATCTTTATTTATCTTGTATACCAGTTCCAGCTCAGAAGAACTCCACTGCCAACCAGAGAGCTCAGGAAAGTCTAGGCTGCATTGTGTTAATAAATTCCACTCTACTGTGACACTGCCAAAGTGACATGCACCATTGTGAGCTATTGTGAGATTGTTACACGCTAACAAAGGCAGAAAGAAGAGCGAGGTAATCGATTCATGAATGATTTTCAAGATGTGATCTTTGCAGCGGTTCATAATGTTACATAAAATAAATGTCGAAGGTATTTGCATAGAGCATCAGCAGAGCATTAGGATAGAGGGACAGGGTGGTTTTGGTCGGTACAAAATAAATGTCAGGGAAAGAAAATATGTCAGAGATTATTATCATCATTATTATCATGGATCTTTCTTTCTCTCAGTTCCAGCTCAGAAGAACTCCCCTTCCAACCAGGGTGCTCAGGAAAGTGTACGGTCACGGTATCGAGCCCTGTAGAACATAAGAGAATCCATTTATCATTCATTTAACACAACAGTAGTACTGTATATGATTGGTAATAAGTTTCTTTTTCTACAAATTCTCATGGGAAAAAAATGATAATTTATTTGTTGTTATATTGTCCACATGAATCATTTACATCAGTACTTCTGCATGTGATGAAAATGAGTGTAAATCCAAAAGGGTCTTACCTGTTACCTCACCCACACCACTCAATTGGATGGAGTTGCTTAGCTTAGCGATCTTCAGCTCTAGCTGCTTCTGTCTCACTCGACTCACCTCTATCTCCTGAGCTCTGATCGACTCTTTCGCCTCAGTGTTTTGGTTGTACCTGTATCTAGAGTACGGTCTCCTGACGGACCTCAGTTTGACCGTGTCCCCCTTCATGAAGCCCGTGACTATGAAAGGAGCAGAGGAAGTTATGTGTGACTGATGTCTGAATAACAGAAAACTTCTCCATATTGCTGTCACCTACTCCTAGGATGCTGGTCATAGTCATGCCTCACCTGTTCCTCATCACCATTATCTGTTCAGATTTTCACACCACATTCAAGCTTTTTCTAATTTACTAATTTGAAGTTACTAATCTTGCCCGTATTTATTGTATTCCACTCTGACCTTGTGACCTTGGCTGTTTACTTGTTTTCTGCTCCTTGTCCTCCCAAAGTTACAAAAGCCCAAAGTACACACCAGAGGGAGTAACTCTCTCCCACAGAAACCACTTTTCTCAGCTGCCTGAAACACCTCATTGGAATTCCAGCCCTTTTTCTTTGTTACAAGATGATTCAATCTTGGAACACAATCTCCTTATGGCCCGCCCAGCGAGATCCAGGTGCACCTCTGGCCTCACTTGCCTGTGGCATTATCATTTTGAAAGAAAAAATACCTACCTTTAAGTATTGCCTGGTGAAACTCTTTTGTTTTCTCTTCCAGAGACGGAGACACTGATTTCATCACTTCGCGGAAGGAGAACTTTGTTTCAAAAGTAACCTTGGGAAGGTTCTTAGCCACAGGTGAGGAGGTGAGGTGTGGCTGGAATCTCTACAGGGGATCAAACAGAGAGATCATAGGCCGCGAGGACTAGATAAAAAGGTGCTATCTAGACCATTGGTCTCAGAGGTGAAGGGTTGTGGGTTTTACTCAGTGGTGGAATGTAACGAAGTATTTTTACTTTGTTACTTTACTTAAGTACATTTTTACGTATCTGTACTTTACTTAAGTAAAAATAATAGTGCATACTTTTTACTTTTACTACATTACATTTTTTAGCTATTATCTATACTTTTACTCCGCTACATTTCTGCAATATGTGCTGTTACTCGTTACATTTTATGAACATAGTTTCGCCAAAATGTTGCCTACACAAAACTATGGATTGCGTTGCTGTTTTGGAGGTTTAAACCAATCAGGTGGCTCTATCAACTCCAATGATATCAGAGTGCGCGTTTGGCAGCAGCACTAGCGGTAGCTTTGCCTGTTATAGTTGAACATTCAGCCTGACTACTGCCTATTCAACATGGATCCAGAGTCGGCCTGAACTGAGCCCTCCAAGAATGACTCCTGGAGGTTTCAATGCATTTCCTGTCTCCCTCAAAAAAAGGAGTTGCTAGCCTTCAATAATTCGCCCTCAAATTTAAAGTAGCATATCGAGGTAAGCAAAGTGATTGCTATGCTAAGTTAATGTCCCTGACTTTTGAATATTGATATATGTATTTAATTCAATTCATGACATGATATTATAATGTTATCTAGCGAAAAGCATAAAAAAAAACATGATTGGACCTTCATTATATATTTAACGTAGTGGTAAGATAAAGCTGGTAGGTTAGCTATGTCAAGCTAGCGTGCCTTGTTCTGTCCAGTTTTACAATCACATTTGTTTTTCATGTTCCATGTTCCCTTTTTTACACGTTTACAACTAAATAAAAGATTTAAAGATATCACATGGTGTCTTTATTGGTTTGGCTTAATGGTATTAACATTGCAAATAATCCCTGGTAGATAACTTGTCATCCGCAGAATTGTAAGATATAGTGTGAACAGTATTACAGATGGTAGGCACAATAAGTACACCAACCTTTCCAATTAACAAATGTTGTTGCTTATAATTATTACTAGTAGTGACATCTGTAGATGCATTTATTACCAGTAGCTATTTCTTTATCAAAATGGCACAGCCTAGACATTGAGAGACAACCCATTGCGTGAGTACTTTTACTTTTAATACTTAAAGTAAATTTAAAAGTAAGTACTTTTTACTTTTACTTAAGTAGGATTGTTGATGTAGTACTTTTACTTTTACTTTTACTTTTATCTTCCTGGGTACTTGTACTTTTACTTAAGTACTAAACTTCAGTACTTCCTCCACCACTGGTTTTACTATGAATCCTAAAACAGACACACCCAACATTCTCCAGAAATATAGATGCATGCACACCATAAACATAAAAAATTTGCAGGAAATTGTTCATATAACTCAGTAGTTCTCAAAGTGGGGGGCGCGAACACTCTCCAGAGGGGCGCGATGTCACAGAGGGAGAAAAAAAAAAAACGACCGCCGACCTGTCACTGGTTAGTGAAAGCCCCCTCAGTGGCGAAATGCAAGGGGCTGGACTGAGACAAACAAATCAAATACTGTTTCGTTCCTGATCCACCAATCAAAACGGAGTCTTATCATTTGAACGCAGGTTGCGCCTACGCTTCCGAGTATAAAAGTAACTGTAGGCATGGTAAGCGGACACCCTCACTGAGATGACACTCTGCAGAGTTTGTTCGATTTCTCTTGTTTGCTCTATTATTGAGATATTCATTGCTTTATAAACAGTCTTTTTAAAGACTCACTCCTTACTAATAACTAACTGCACTTGCAGTAGGTGTATTCGTAGCCTATTCTAAGGAGTAATTTGCTCCACAGTCTTTTTAAAAAGCTCGTAGCCCCGAGAGCTAGCCTTCTAGCTAGCTAACTTATTCCAACTGCAGCTAGCCATTTTCTCCTTAACACCTACCTTTACATTTTTTGATCATCCAACGTGTTGCAACAAATAAAACACCAGCACTTGAATACTATTCTGTGCTGTCCCTGTCTACATTGTGTACAATTTGTTTTGTTAGGAACCATTGCCTAGCACAGCTTTATCCATTATTCGTGTGCAAGTTGTTCACAGCCACACATACAAACACACTCACAAGACCACGACTGTATTAACTTCACACACACACAGTTTCTGATTCGTAAAAGTCAGGCAACCAATGCGCCAGTTGCGAAGAAGCCAAAGCTTCGCAAATATGACGAGAGCTATTTGCAGTTTGGTTTTACCGTCACTGGCACGACTGAGCAACGTCCTCAGTGTGTTTCGTGTGCCGAGGTGCTGGCAAATGACAGCATGAAGCCATGCAAATTAAAAATCAGCTGCTGATCACCTTTCAGCCCTGAAGAATCAGTTTGGGTCCTATTTCAAAGACGACTACCGTTCATTCGCCTGGGTTCGGGATCCATTTATCTGCTCAGCAGACGAGCTGTCCATAGACATGCAAGAGCAGCTTATTGAGCTGAAGAGTGACAGTAGACTTAAGCATCTGTTTACCACCTTTTCTCTTTTGTCATTCTGGGTAGCAATGATGCCGGAATACCCTCAGCTTTGCGACATAGCCTTAAAAATGCTCCTCCTTTACGCGTCGACATATTTGTGCGAGGCAGGCTTTTCAAAACTGACTGCGCTCAAAATGAAATACTGCAACCGCGGACAGATCGAGGATGACCTGAGGATATGTTTGTCAAACATTGCCCCAAGATTTGAGGACCTTTGCAAGGCAAAGCAGGCTCATGTCTCACATTGACAGACCTGTAAGATTTTTTTTTTAAAGATCACAAGAGGCCCATAATAATAACAATATCCTAATAATAGCAATAATAACACTTATTATAATTCTTATAATATAATAATAATAATAATTGGTCGATAGTCATTAATTATAATAATAATACAATGATGGTGATAATAATGATGATTATTATAATAAGAAAGCATGCAGGCTCACATAGCTGCTAATATTAATAGCCTACTAATAGGCCTACTACTACTGATAATAATAATAGTAATAATAACAATACAAATTATATTAATACATAGTAATAATAATTGTCTGTATGGGCCTTACAATAACAAAAGCCTAACCTTGACATGTCAGGCCTATCAATAACAATATGCTATCTATCTATCTATCTATCTATCTATCTATCTATCTATCTATCTATATATATATGGTGGTGTAGTTGAGGGTGGTGGCGGCGGGCGGCGGGGGGGCCCCAACTACCCCTAACCAGCTTTGGGGGGGCCCAGCTTGCAACAGTTTGAGAACCCCTGATATAACTGATTTATGGACAAAATATGAGATTTTGAAATTTCATATACCATTGGCAAGACAGGAAATTTAACATTGCATCCGGTGTGATTTGGTGCACATAAGCTCCAAAGAGTAGGTCTGGAATGGAATGGAATGTTTTCTGTATGATGACAAGAGAGGGTCTTGATAGAAGCCATCTTATTATGGCGAGTCAAGACTCTCTGTAGGTGACCAGAGGGCTAGTAGTGTTACCTGGAGGAAATCAACGGGGTCCTCAATTGGCTGGAGTTGCTCCATCTCAGCATCTCTGTTCTTTAGCTTAGCGATCTCCAGCTCCAGCTGCTCCAGGAGTCCTTCAGCTCGACCCATCTCTGCCTTCTCCTGAGCTCTGATCGACTCTTTCGCTTCAGAGCGTTTTTTCTTCATGAAGCTGATCAGCTCAGTGAAGATCTTCTCTGTGTCCTCATCAGCTTCTTGCGCAGAGGCCTGTTAACAAGACAGGAACACTCATATCAGCTAATTTTCAACAACCGTTAAAAATAGATTCAAATATGCGTGTCTATACTTGTATCGTCTTTGCAGAGCAAGACAGACCTAAAATTCACAAGAAAGGAAAGAAACTGAACTAACGAAATGGTAAAACTGAAATAAAATAGGGCTGGGCACGTTAACGCGTTATTATTATTACGCCAACTCGCCGCCATCTTGGGAAGGTAAAGGCTGGACTGTAAACAAACGCAAGTGGACAGTGGAGCTGCGGTGGAGCTGGATAAAAAGCACTATAGCGTTTAGATTTCTCAACCGATTTAATTGAGTCGTTTGTATATTCAAGGGTTTATGATCTACGTAGAGTACCAAACAAAGTTTGGTCTCCATGTTACTTAGAATCTCGATAGTTAGGCTAAAATCGCCAAAGACATATATATATACATGTGATAATTGCAAATCATTCAACGAAACAGACAGTGGAGGGAGGCTTCGGCAGACTACGCACAGCAGAGTAACTGCCAGCAGCGAACTTTTTGGTGCTTCACCACACTCTAACATTAATGCCTTGGCAGTGGCAATAAGCTTTAGTTTTGTGTTTGTTTTGATAACATTGTTTAAGTTGAGAATTACACAAAGTATTTATTTTATTTAACTGCTACTATATAAAAATGCTGACGTTAAGTGTTTGCACCACAAATGTTATGGCACTTTAGTTCATATGGCAGTACATTTAAAATAACAGTGTCGAGTTCTAGGAATTGACAAACTGCACTGAAAGTGTTTTCTGGTTTCTCACTCAGGGACATTTGGTACTGAACTTAGACTGGTTATGCTGCGCCCTGATGAAAGTAAAATGTTTCTGCTGTTACCTCAGAAATTGTTTTAATGATATGATTGTGGCTCAGGATTTTTTTGCCAGTTTTTTTTTCTTTTTCATAACAAACAGGATAACATTAATTCCCTGGCAGTGGCAATGAGTATTAAAATGCTGATGTTAAAAGTGTTTGCACAACAAATGTTATGGCACTTTCATTCATATGACAGAACATTTCAAATAAAAGTGCGCTATACACTACTTTTGAATTAATTATTGGATTTTGCGTATACAAATGCGATTAATCGTGATTAATCAGGGATATCATGCGATTAATCGCGATTAAAATTTGTAATCGTTGCCCAGCCCTAAAAATAATTAAACCAATTCTACAGAACCCAACTCCTACCCAAAGGGTTCAGCCATACTGGGGTTGCTAGGGAGCAAAAACAATTGTGTACAACAAACATCAGTTTACATCAGTCATGTTTAACAGTGATCACCTGCAGAGACTTCAAAGCCCCTTTCACCTCTTCCACCTCCTTCTCCTTCTGCTGGATCTGCATCTGGTTATCCCTCTTCATCTCCAACAACTCTTTCTGTGGATAAATGTACACAGGCAAATATCCAATAGCTTTAGGCAACATTTACAGGAGTTGCAAAGATACGCATTCTGCATTGGCAGAATACTGATGATATATACGGATGATATAATATATATTAATTGATCACTATTCTCACTCTATTCAGTTAAATCAAGCAAATAATGTATCTGACAAAGAGAGAGCGAGAGATAGAGAAAACCAACCTGCTTCTCAGTTCGTTCTGCTATAGCGGAGACAGTTTTGTGTCCGTTGTGGTCATCCATTGAACAGAGCATACATATTAACTTCTGATCTGTGCGACAAAACACCTCAATGATCTTGTCGTGTTGTAAGCAGATCTTCTCTTGTAGCTGTGAGGAGGCATTCACTAGCTTGTGCTTGCTTAGGCGAGGCACTTCATAGTGAGGCTGGATGTGAACTTCACAATATGAAACCAGGCATGTTAGACACGACTTAATGGCTTTGTGTTTGCTCCCAGTACAGAAATCACACTCCACATCGTCTGGTCCGGCGTAGCAAGGAGTCGTAGCATCAGTTAGGAGATCGGTCTTCTTCAGCTTTTTCACAACATCAGCCAGCAATGTGCTTCTGCGAATAACAGGTCTAGGAGTAAAGGTCTCTCTGCACTGGGGGCAGCTGTAAACACCCTTATCCCTTGCCTGATCCCAGCACCCTGTAATACACTTCAAACAGAAACTGTGTCCACAGGTAACAGTCACCGGATCCGTCAGAAGATCCAGACAGATAGAACAGCAGAAGTCATCCTGAAACACTGAAGCACTGGCCATTTCACCTACCACAAAGACACACACGTGCTGGCTACAAGGAAAGCTAAAAAGGTTTTTGTTTCACCAGAAGTGGGAGTTTTTGTGTTTCTTCCTGATTGTGTGCGCACACTGGCCTTAAAGGCACAGGGCAAGATTGCAGAAGTCTAGAAATTCCCTAACTCATTTCAGAAAACTATTGTGTTGTTAAGAGACATTGTATCCCACAACCGGACATTCAAGTCAATCTCATTTAAGAAGTTATCAAGCATTTAACATATTACAAAATATGTTAATAATATTACAAAAGAAAAATACACAGACTAAAAGAGAGTTTCACCTACCACACAGGCACACATGCACAGACTAAAAGAGAGTTTCCCCTACCACACAGGTAGTGATATAGTTCATTTGAACAGATGTTGAGAATGAAGTTATATAGTTCTTTTGAACAGATGTTAGGAATAATGTGATACATTTCATTTGAACAGATGTTGGGAATAATGTGATATAGTTTATTTGAACAGATGTTGAGAATGATGTGATATAGTTAATTTGAACAGATGTTGGGAATGATGTGAGAGAGCAGATGTTGGGAATGATGTGAAAGAGCAGATGTTGGGAATGATGTGAGAGAGCAGATGTTGGGAATGATGTGTGAGAGCAGATGTTGGGAATGATGTGAAAGAGCAGATGTTGGGAATGATGTGAGAGCAGATGTTGGGAATGATGTGCAAGAGCAGATGTTGGGAATGATGTGAGCTGGTGCTTTCATGCACACGCCAGGAATGGTAGATCACTCAGCTGTCTGTGTCAAAGATTGCACTTGAGTATGTCATGAGGGGGGCGACCCTTTTGGGGTGGAGTATTCCTTGGATGGATCTAGATTCTAGAATGTTCCTTTACTGCTCCGATTCTAATGTTTTAGGTGTTCTAATGTTCTAGGTGTTTACGACAGTGCACTGGAGGAAGTGGCATCAGCAGCAGAGTCCAACAGCAACCCAAAAGAAGCACACCTGACCCTGGTGTTCCTGAAGGGCCTGAAGAGAGCCGTCGGGTCTGATAGGTGAGGCTTGAACCCAAACTCTACCGGGGACAATATGGGACAGAGAACGGGCCCTGAAGCCCTTACTTCAAGGGTTCTGCTACGATTATGACTGAAGAACATTTAGAGGTTCTTAATATCTCCCATCTAACTGGGCCCTGAAGCCTTTTCCTCAAAGGTTCTATCGTAGCTGCGTCGGTTATCGGCCAGTTTGTTAAACATCGGCCAGTCTGTTAAACAATCGAAATGCTAAGTCTATTAATTAGATTAACATGACAACGCGAACGTAGCCAATAACACACACAAGCTACTATTAGACCCCGCTATACTATTACAATTACGACATCTAGAGGTTCTTAATATCTGCCACCCAGCAGGGGATATTTGAGAGCTAATATCCTCTGCAGATGCCTTTAAGTGTTACCTTGTGAAAACTGGTGGGGTCCATCCATGTTGCTCCATCTCAGCATCTCTGCTCTGTAGTTTAGTGACTATTAGTGGCCTTAAACTAGCAAGTTACCTAGCTAAATGACAGCAGAACTGAGAACTCTAAACACCAAGAGTGTCACTGATGTATTAAGAGCATTCAGTGTAAATTGACAATAAATACTTTTACCTTCGGTTAGAGACACAGAAACAAATTACTATTACTGAATTACTTAATTACTTTAGACACACCCAGGCGCCTTTTTTCCCGTTTTCTTTTATTTCATCAAGCCGTCACAGTCAGCAAGACGTACACAAAGAAGCAGTCAGGGGGAGTTGCTCCAATATTCAGCTACACCACTAACCTATTATGATATCTCCTAGTCTTTGTTTCAGATGGGAACCAATGCCATTTGGCAATCGCCTTACCAACAAATCACATGTATTTCCAATCACTGTTGCTACGACCTGTGACCAACATATTGCTATCTTCCATCGCTGAGAAAGGACCATGTCCATGCCATGATCGTGATGACTAGTCAAACTAATTCATGATACCTTGTCAAGGTGGTACTAAAATAAAATATCCTCTTACTGTTGGTTGAGACGCTCTTTAGCCTACTTTCAGGCTGACACACACACACACACACACACACACACACACACACACACACACACACACACACACACACACACACTGTACCGTAGACCCTAAAGCCCCCTTGTGTCTCTCCATCTGATCCTCGATCATCTCTTGATGACACTCAAGTAAAAGACAACATAAACAAACATTAATTAATGCATTCATTTGTTTATTCATAAAGCCTCAAGGTGAAATATACTCCAACATCGGCACTGATAAAACTGTGATATATAATGTGCATTACTTTGCACCTACCCTTACATGACAAGAAAATGTATTTAAAGAACAACTTAAGTCTTCAACTGATAAGTCTTCTTTGGATTAAACTTAATGAGCAAGAAACAAAGGCATTGCTGCATTGACATATAAGCTGCATTGTGTTAATAAATTCCACTCTACTGTGACACTGCAAAAGTGACATGCACCATTGGGAGCTATTGTGAGATTGTTACACGCTCACAAAGGCAGAGAGAAGAGCGAGGAAATCGATGAATTAATGATTTCAAGATCTTTGCAGCTGTTCATAATGTTACATAAAATAAAGGTCAATTTCAAATGTATTTGCATAGAGCATCAGCAGAGCATTTGCACAGAGGGACAGGGTGGTTTTGGTTACTCCAAAATAAACGTTAGGGGATGTAAATAAGTAAGTGATCATGGATCTTTATTTATCGCGAATACCACTTCCAGCTCAGAAGAACTCCCCTTCCAACCAGGGAGCTCAGGAAAGTTAACGGTCACAGTATCGGGCCCTGTAGAACCTAAGAGAATCAATTTGTCATTTATTTAACACAATAGTAGTACTGTATGTGATTGGTAATACATTTCTTATTCTACAAATTCTCATGGAAATAGAATGCTAATTTATTTCTTGTTAGATTGTCCACATGAATCATTTACACCAGTACTTCTGCATGCAGTGAAAGTGATGTAAGTGAGTGTAAATCCATAAGGGTCTTACCTGTTACCTCACCCACACCACTGACAGTGATGTCATAACTCTGTCGGTCTAACAAGTGTCCATGCCTACTATTACAATGAAGATAACTGCCAACGTTCACAGGAGTCTTCAGTTTGACCTTGTCCCCCTTCATGAAGCCTGTGACTATGAAAGGAGCAGAGGAAGCTATGTGTGACTGATGTCTGAATAACAGAAAACTTCTCCATATTGCTGTCACCTACTCCTAGGATGCTGGTCAAAGTCATGCCTCACCTGTTCAGATTCTCACACCACATTAAGTTTTGTAGCCGTGTTGTGAAGATGCGGTGTGCTGCACTGTGAGGGGAAATATCCCCCTCTCCCATCATGTTTAAAAAGTGTTCAAGTGTGGACGTGTTGGCTGTAGACCCAGTGCTCAGCTGTAGGTATCTCGCTGACAAGGCTAACTTTCCAACTGAATCATATTGTGTTATAATGGTGTTGCTAAACAGCTGCACACGACACACAAGCTCTAACAGGGTGTTAGAGGGTGAATAGAGATGGACAGTATGAAAAAAATAATGTGTTTGGAACATTTAAGCATTTACATCTATTCTAAAATTATAAGCATTGAAAATGAGCATACAAGGTCCTCTTTAAGTTAAATAATAGTTATATCCTTAAAAAACAATAATATCAAAGAATATCAAAGAAGCAAACCAGGCCTTACTCCAGAAGAGAGAAGGAGATAATAAAATCATGAATATTGAAAATGAGCATAAAAGGGTCCTAGAAGCAGAGAGCAGAGAGGGATAGAAGGACCTTTTAAAAAGGTCCTTCTATCCCTCTCTGCTCTCTGCTTCTAGGTCCAAGCTTAGTTCTGGCCTTACAGGATTGTGACATGTGATCTTGAAGAAACCTACCTTTAAGTATGTCCTGGAGGAACTGTTTTGTTTTCTCATTCAGAGACGGAGACACTGATTTCATCACTTCGCGGAAGGAGAACTTTGTTTCAAAAGTAACCTTGGGAAGGTTCTTAGCCACAGGTGAGGAGGTGAGGTGTGGCTGGAAACTCTACAGGGGATCAAACAGAGAGATCATAGGCTGTGAGGACTAAATAAAAAGGTGCCATCCAGACCATTGGTCTCAGAGGTGATGGAACTGGAAATATTGCTATTCTGTTGTTGTAAGACATTAACTCCTTATGTTGTATCTGCAACTCATTTTGGATGTGTACTCCGTCAGTTTCACTGAGACCTGAACAAGTGGCTTGTGAACCCTTCCCCCCCCAGATAGGCTCCTTCCTGCTAAGACCCTTTGTGCCATAGTATCACCCCCTCTCCCCATAGGTGAACCCCTCACCCCCACTGTCTCCCCCTTCCTCTCACCTAAAGGGTGTGGTCATCCCCTCTTCTATTGTATTCTACCTGACTGAAATGTATAAATGCCTACACATTCTGCTATCAGGTAGGCCTTGCTCTGAGCACCAAGCTGAGAGGGGGTCTCCACGGCGAAAATAAACTCCAGAAACCTGACTTCAACTCTCCGGTCCCTTCTTCAACTTAAGCGTGCTTACAGAGATTCCATCATGGTCCTTCGAGCCGGAGGAGATCTATATCTCCCCGAAACAGCAGAGAATCCGAGCCGACGCTTCATACATTGTGAACGGGACAGGTAAGCTATTTACGCTCATTCTATGTGCAGAATTGTTTTGACCAAAGTACATAAGGGTGTAGGCTGTGAACAAACGTTGGATAAATTACTTGAGGTCCAGCGCACATACTTCCAGTGTTGAATTTTTACAGGGTGAAAGACGTTTTCAAATTCGCAATATTAGCTGACCGAGCCATCGTGCCGGTGCAGGCATTTGCTTTTCAGAGCGAGGCGGTTTGATTCGATATCCGAGTAAACTGTAATAAATGCAATGGGTTGGGTTGAGGTGCGTGGTAAGGGTAATCTTGATTATAGCGTGGGGTTTTTAAAATTGCCGTCAAAGGCATTTAAACTCGTAGTTCAAGCTGGCCGCAGTTTAGAGAGCTCAGTTGAAAACTTTCTGCACATAGAATAGTCCCGTTCACTACAATTGACTCTATTGTTCATTAAAGGGACCAGGAAGAGTCAGTTTCTGAGGTTTGTTTCGGCGTGATATGTGTTTGTCTGTTCTGTGTTTTATGTTCATTGTGTAAGCCTATGTGCGTCGATCTGTGTTGTCCTGTGTTCTTAAATGGGCAACTTTGACTATCAGTAGCGACTGCGCATGCTCAAACAGCACTATCTGGCCCATGGCTGAAATGATCAAACTTTGGCCAGTTAGCAGGAGTGAAGACTTATAAGATGGGCCTACATGATTTATTATTCCGAGATAAGATCATTGTATGTTGTGTTACAATTACGAGTAATTGTAAGCATATTAATGGAACAAAGTCTTCGTCCTGGGTGTATATGTTTAAGGTACATGGAAATAAGATGCCTTTTCGGAGAAACGTAAAAGAAATGATTCACATTAGCTGGGCCCACGATAGGTTGGGAAGCCCCTTTTAAATAAAAAGCATCCCAATGCTCGTTGTTCAAGTGACCAGCCGCTGTCTGATAGTCAAATCACACCATTGAATAGTGAGGAGGCAGACATCTGCTAACTCTTTGTGTTGTGTGTTGCATACGTGTGTAACCTAAATTAATTTACCTTGTCTTTGTTTCCCCTCGAGTCAGTCAATGCGTGTCCTGAGCGAACGAGTGCGTGTATGTGGGTATTGCCTGGGCAGCCGTTGTATGAATGGACTTAACACGACTCAATTCCACTCACTGACTGAGTGAGAATATACCAGGACATACTTTTGACCACTGACTTTGTTTTGTTTATTGTCTGGTATGATTTAAGTCTGACAATGCCTTGCTTTACCCTGTATATACTTTTCAATGGTGATAGAATCCAAGCTATCATATAGGGGGAGTTGAAGGCTCTTTGTGACTTATCTACTGACAGTGCTTACACTATTGTATGTTAACCTTTTATTTTGTTGAAGTTTGTGCCTTTAGTGCTTACACAATTTTATTTTATCGAAGTTTGTGCCTTTTGTCTTTGTTTGTTCCACCCTTATCCCTGTAAGTTTGCCCAAGCCGTGTGCCTTGATTGTTGTCAAGTACTCTTGCACATTCCTGTTACCAAACACCCCCCCTCCCCCTCTCTCACAGTCAAATGCTTTAATGCTTGAATGTTCTCCCCCCCCCCTCATACTGTGTTTGGTTTCTCATGTGAGATTTGATAAGTACCCGCAGCCAAGAATTCGGACCCTGAGATCACCCAACACTTCCCGTCTATTCAGAGGAGAAGATTACCCCTCCCCTGCCCAACAGGAGCAAGGGGAAACAGCATCAGCTGCCACCAACACACCGCATCTAACACCTCCCTGTCTCTGTGTGTCCTGGGGCTTTTTGGCCTCCTGGAGCGGTGGGCTCAGGCTGAGGTGATGGACTGTCCACCTTTCCCCAGAGATACACACACTCACCCTAAACTAAAGGAATATTGACAACCCTATGACCACAATGGACACCTGTATTCTTCAACCGGCCATCCACATGCTTGGTGTTCCTGATTCAGCACTTGTCATCGTAGAGACTACCCACCCAGAATACTCACATATATGGCAGAAGGACTCTGCATATGGGTTCTGGGTGTTTACATGATAATTCTTGTGTGGGCATAGAAATGCTCATATAGGGGACTGATGGAACTGCATATTGATGTTTTCCTGGCCTGATTTGTTGTTGCATGGTGGTTCTTGTGTGAGCATATAAATGCTCATATAGGGGACTGATGGAACTGCAAAATAGCTATTCTACTGTTGTTCTGTATCATTTGTATCTTTAACATATATTGATGTTTCCTGCTCTGATTGGCTGTTGCATGGTGGTTATTGTGTGAGCATATAAATGCTCATATAGGGGACTGATGGAACTGGAAATATTGCTATTCTGTTGTTGTAAGACATTAACTCCTTATGTTGTATCTGCAACTCATTTTGGATGTGTACTCCGTCTGTTTCACTGAGACCTGAACAAGTGGCTTGTGAACCCTTCCCCCCCCAGATAGGCTCCTTCCTGCTAAGACCCTTTGTGCCATAGTATCACCCCCTCTCCCCATAGGTGAACCCCTCACCCCCACTGTCTCCCCCTTCCTCTCACCTAAAGGGTGTGGTCATCCCCTCTTCTATTGTATTCTACCTGACTGAAATGTATAAATGCCTACACATTCTGCTATCAGGTAGGCCTTGCTCTGAGCACCAAGCTGAGAGGGGGTCTCCACGGCGAAAATAAACTCCAGAAACCTGACTTCAACTCTCCGGTCCCTTCTTCAACTTAAGCGTGCTTACAGAGATTCCATCAAGGTGAAGGGTTGTTAGTTTTACTATAAATCCTCAAACACACACACCCAACATTTTCCAGAAATGGATACATGCACACCATAAACGACAATTATTTTTGGGAAATTGTTCATATAAGTGATTTATGGACAAAATATGAGATTTTGAAATTTCATATACCATTGGCAAGACAGGAAATAATTAAACAATGCATCCGGTGTGTTGGGTGCACAGTAACTGTAGGGGACTGTAAATCACAAAGAGTAGGTCTGGAAGCCCCAACTTCAAGGTCTTTTCTGTATGATGACAAAAGAGGCTCTTGATAGAAGCCATCTAATTAGGGCGAGTCAAGACTCTCTCTAGGTGACCAGAGGGCTAGTAGTGTTACCTGAAGGAAATCAATGGGGTCCTCAATTGGCAGGAGTTGCTCCATCTTAGCATCTCTGTTCTTTAGCTTAGCGATCTCCAGCTCCAGCTGCTTCAGGAGTCCTTCAGCTCGACTCACCTCTGCCTTCTCCTGAGCTCTGATAGACATTTTTACCTCAATCCTTTTTTTCTGCATGAAGCTGATCAGCTCCGTGAAGATCTTCTCTGTGTCCTCAACAGCTACCTGTGCAGACATCTGTTAACAAGACAGAGGCACTGATATCAGGTCATTTTCAAGCATCACAAAGGATTCCTCAGCCCATTGACATGACGACAAGTGCCTTTTTGCCATCTTTGCAGAGCTAAACAACACTTAACAAAACAAGTACCAGAAACCCACAGCATTCAGCCATTTTGGGGTTGCTAGGGTATGGGGCGCCGTTTGTAAAATGTCGCACATTCTAAAATCCTGCTCAGTTTTGGTACATTTAGCATTATCATATGGGGAAAAAAGCTTGACAATATTCAAATGTCACTTTTTCAAACATTTAGAGAGATATTCATGTGAATTCATGCAATAACTTTTCCAAGGATAATGTTTGGCAGTAACACAAAGTTGTTGAATAATATAAATGTTTCATCTAAATGTAAATGTTAAATAAAAAAGTAAATGTTAAATGTAAATGTAAATGTTAAATATAAACGTAAATGTTCGATGTATATATAGTTGTTAAATATAAGTGTTAAATGTAAATGTTAAATGTAAATGCTACAAGTACCTGAGCAAGTAGGCTATACTTCTGTATTTTGTCATCCAACTGGTAATACTACAATGCCAGTAGAAAATACTTGGGAAGATAATTTCAGTTGTCATTCGCCAGACCAGGTGGTTGTTCTTGTGTTAACCAGGAAATTGTGTCAAATGATAAAGAACAGCGTTGGGTAGGCTAAAGGCTGCTAGCTAACAGCATGTAGCTCGCTAGGTGGTAGCTAGCTATTAAATGGCAATCATGTTTGCTCTGATAATGAAGATGTTTATTAGTTTTCACCTTCCAGACGACATCGTTGTGAACCCATCCCTTTCTGAAAATTAAATTACTTGCTTTTGTAGGCTTTCAGTTTTTGAGGTGTGTAGGGGGACGGATTTTCTATTAGATAGATGTAACTATCTCCAAACTGGAGCTCAGGCGGACTTCTACGACGTTATAGAAATAAAAATATCAGTGGGTGCAGTAAAGGGATCACAGGTTCCCAAAATGTAATTTTTTTTCTAGATATCTCTGTCTGGCTATTGTGGTATGATCTGTGTTTGATGGCGAGCGTAATTGAGTAGGCTGCACTGCTCGAAGATGTCCACTGTTGGTCGACATCTTCGCTGTTCAGCTGTTCTTTTTGCCCGCAAGGTATCCATTGTAGTCACGTGACTGAGAGCTATGAATTACCGTAAATATTGTAATGTTCTGTCTCAAGTCTGACATGTAGACTGAACATTTACATTTAACATTTACATTTACATTTACATTTACATTTAACATTTACATTTAGCATTTGATATTTGTATTTACATTTAACATTTACATTTAACACTTATATTTAACATTTATATATAACATCGAACATTTACGTTTAGATTTAACATTTACATTTAACATTTACATTTACATTCAACATTTACATTTAACATTTACATTTCACATTAACATTTAGATGAAAGATTTATATTAATTAACAACTTTGTGTTACTGCCAAAAATTATCCTTGGAAAAGTAATCGCATGAATTTACATGAATTTCTCTCTAAATGCTTGAAAAAGTGACATTTGAATATCGTCATGCTTTTTTTCCATATGATAATGCTAAATGTACCCAAACTGAGCAGGATATTCGAACGTGCAACATTTTACAAACGGCGCCCCATACTAGGGGGCAAAAACAACAGTGTGCAGGAGAGGTGTGCAAACAAACATCAGTTTACATCAGTCATGTTTATCATTGATCACCTGCAGATACTTCTTTGCTTGTTTCACCTCCTGCACCTCCTTCTCCTTCTGCTGGATCCACATCTGGTTATCCCTCTTCATCTCCAACAACTTTTTCTGTGGATAAATGTCCACAGGTATCCAATAGCTTAGGGCAACATTTACAACAGATATAAAGATGGGTATTGGCAGAATACTGACGATTTATACAGATATCGCTATTCTCACACAATTCAGTTAAGCAAATAATGAGAGAGAGCGCGCTAACCTTCTTGTTAGTTCGTTCTGCTATAGCGGAGACAATTTTGTGTCCGTTGTGGTCGTCCATTGAACAGAGCATACATATTAACTTCTGATCTGTGCGACAAAACACCTCAATGATCCTGTCGTGTTGTGAGCAGATCTTCTCTTGTAGCCGTGAGGAGGCATTCACTAGCTTGTGCTTGCTTAGGCGAGGCACTTCGTAGTGAGGCTGGATGTGAACTTCACAAAATGAAACCATGCATGTTAGACACGACTTGATGGCTTTGTGTTTGCTCCCAGTGCAGAAATCACACTCCACATCGTCGGGTCCGGCGTTGGAAAGAGCCGTGGCATCAGACTGGACTTCTGTCTTCTTCAGTTTCTCCACAACATCAGTCAGCAATGTGCTTCTGCGAATAACTGGTCTAGGAGTGAAGGTCTCTCTGCACTGGGGGCAGCTGTAAACACCCTTACGGAACTCATCCTGAAACACTGAAGCACTGGCCATTTCACCTACCACACAGGCACACGCACACGTTCTGTCTACAAGGAAAGCTAAAAAGGTTTTGTTTCACCAGAAGTGGGAGTGTTTGTGTTTCTTCATGATTGTGTGCGCACACTGGCCTTAAAGGCACAGGGCAAGATTGCAGAAGTCTAGAAATTCCCTAACTCATTTCAGAAAACTATTGTGTTGTTAAGAGACATTGTATCCCACAACCGGACATTCAAGTCAACCTCATTTAAGAAGTTATCAAGCATTTAACATATTACAAAATATGTTAATAATTGTAGGATATTTTTTATGTGAAGAGGTTTCTTAGAGTGTGTCTGCAGTAAGAACAGAAGATCCTGCTCTAAAACGTCTGGAGTACATACCATAGATACCATAGAAGAGATTTATTACAAGTCCAGAGGCCCCTCTTCGGCCTGTGAGAAACATAGCCTACACAAAGAGGGTATGGACCATGGGCATAACCACTTATGCAAGATTAAGATAAGATCATTCTGATTGGGTTTGGCAAGCAGCCATACAGAACAAGCCACGGAGAAACTCTCAGAGTTAAGGCCTTAAGAAGAGCCTGTAGCGTGTTCACACCCAGAGACGAGCCATGGAACCTGTCCTTTATTGCTACATTAGTGACTGCAATACAAACTTCTAGATTTCTACAACCAGTCTCTAGTCTTCTGATTGAAAAGATAAAGGGTAATTAGCCACAACATAATATTACAAAATAAAAATAATTCATGTGATTAGCCTTAAGGCACCCATGGCCTGTAAAAACATGTTCTGCCCCTTCTCTGGTTAATTCCAAAGTGCACAGGCACACATACACACATTAAAAGAGAGTTTCCCCTACCACACAGACACACATACACAGACTAAAAGAGAGTTTCACCTACCACACAGGAAAACATACACAGACTATAAGAGAGTTTCACCTACCACACAGTCACACATACACAGACTAAAAGATAGTTTCACCTACAGGCACACATACACAGACTAAAAGAGAGTTTCACCTACCACACAGGCACACACATACACAGACTAAAAGAGAGTGTCACCTACCACACAGGCACAATTACACAGACTAAAAGAGAGTTTCACCTACCACACAGGCACACATACACAGACTAAAAGAGAGTTTCACCTACCACACAGGCACACATACACAGACTAAAAGATAGTTTCCCCTACCACACAGGCACACATACACAGACTAAAAGAGAGTTTCAACTACCACACAGGC
The DNA here is from genome assembly GCF_900700415.2 of Clupea harengus. Lineage (NCBI taxonomy): Eukaryota > Metazoa > Chordata > Actinopteri > Clupeiformes > Clupeidae > Clupea > Clupea harengus. Next base: position 36,355 of record NW_024879887.1, on the reverse strand, counting down.
AAACATACACAGACTATAAGATAGTTTCACCTACCACACAGTTCATTTGAACAGATGTTGGGAATAATGTGATACATTTCATTTGAACAGATGTTGGGAATAATGTGATACAGTTCATTTGAACAGATGTTGGGAATGATGTGAGAGAGCAGATGTTGGGAATGATGTGAAAGAGCAGATGTTGGGAATGATGTGAGAGAGCAGATGTTGGGAATGATGTGAGAGAGCAGATGTTGGGAATGATGTGAGAGCAGATGTTGGGAATGATGTGCAAGAGCAGATGTTGGGAATGATGTGAGCTGGTGCTTTCATGCACATGCCAGGAATGGTAGATCACTCAGCTGTCTGTGTCAAAGATTGCACTTGAGTATGTCATGAGGGGGGCGATCCCTTTTGGGTGGAGTATTCCTTGGATGGATCTAGATTCTAGAATGTTCCTTTACTGCTCCGATTCTAATGTTTTAGGTGTTCTAATGTTCTAGGTGTTTATGACAGTGCACTGGAGGAAGTGGCATCAGCAGCAGAGTTCAACAGCAACCCAAAAGAAGCACACCTGACCCTGGTGTTCCTGAAGGGCCTGAAGAGAGCCGTCGGGTCTGATAGGTGAGGCTTGAACCCAAACTCTACAGGGGACCGTATGGGACAGAGAACGGGCCCTGAAGCTCTTACTTCAAGGGTTCTGCTACAATTACGACTGAAGAACATGTAGAGGGCCTTAATATCTCCCATCTAACTGGGCCCTAAAGCCCTTTCCTCAAAGGTTCTATCGTAGCTGCGTCGGTTATCGGCCAGTTTGTTAAAAATCGGCCAGTCTGTTAAACAATCGAAATGCTAAGTCTATTAATTAGATTGACATGACAACGCGAACGTAGCCGATAACACACACAAGCTGCTATTAGACTGCGCTATACTATTACAATTACGACTGAAGAACATCTAGAGGTTCTTAATATCTGCCACCCAGCAGGGGATATTTGAGAGCTAATATCCTCTGCAGATGCCTTTAAGTGTTACCTTGTGAAAACTGGTGGGGTCCATCCATGTTGCTCCATCTCAGCATCTCTGCTCTGTAGTTTAGTGACTATTAGTGGCCTTAAACTAGCGAGTTTAACTAGCTAAATGACAGCAGAACTGACTTCTAAACACCAAGAGTGTCACTGATGTATTAAGAGCATTCAGTGTAAATTGACAATAAATGCTTTTACTTTCGGTTAGAGACACAGAAACAAATTCCTATTACTGAATTACTTAATTACTTTAGACACACCCAGGCGCCTTTTTTCCCATTTTCTTTTATTTCATCAAGCCGTCAGTCAGCAAGACGTACACAAAGAAGCAGTCAGGGGGAGTTGCTCCAATATTCAGCTACACCACTAACCTATTATGATATCTCCTAGTCTTTGTTTCAGATGGGAACCAATGCCATTTGGCAAACGCCTTACCAACAAATCACATGTGTTTTCTATCACTGTTGCTACGACATGTGACCAACATATTGCTATCTTCCATCGCTGAGAAAGGACCATGTCCATGCCATGATCGTGATGACTAGTCACACTAATTCATGATTCCTTGTCTAGGTGGTACTAAAATAAAATATCCTCCTTCTGTTGGCTGAGACGCTCTTTAGCCTAGTTTCAGGCTGACACACACACACACACACACACACACACACACACACACACACACACACACACACTGTACCGTAGACCCTAAAGCCCCCTCGTGTCTCTCCATTTGATCCTCTATCTTTTCTTGATGACACTCAAGTAAAAGACAACATAAACAAACATTAATTAATGCATTAATTTGTTTATTTATAAAGCCTCAAGGTGAAATATACTACAACATCGGCACTGATAAAACTGTGATATATAATGTGCATTACTTTGCACCTACCCTTACATGACAACAAAATTAATTTAAAGAACAACTTAAGTCTTTAACTGATTAACAGGTTGTAAGTCTTCTATAGATTAAACTTAATGAGCAAGAAACAAAGGCATTGCCGCATTGACATATAAGCTGCATTGTGTTAATAAATTCCACTCTACTGTGACACTGCAAAAGTGGCATACACTATTAATAGATCATAATATGGAGATTGTTACACGCTAACAAAAGCAGAGAGAAGAGCAAGGAGATCAATTCATGAATGATTTCAAGATGTGATCTTTGCACCTGTTAATAATGTTACATAAAATAAAGGCCAAAGGTATTTGCATAGAGCATCAGCAGAGCATTTGCATAGAGGGACAGGGTTGTTTTGGTCAGTCCAAAAAAAACGTCAGGGGAAGTAAATATGTAAGAGATCATAATCATCTTCATCATGATCATGGATCTTTATTTAGCACGAATACCAGTTCCAGCTCAGAAGAACTCCCCTGCCAACCAGGGAGATCAGGAAAGTCAGCGGTCACAGTATCGGGCTCTGTAAAAGCAAATTTGTTATTTATTTAACACAATAGTAGTACTGTATACGATTGGTAATACGTTTCTTATTCTACAAATTCTCATGGAAATAGAATGCAAATGTATTTCTTGTTATATTGTCCACATGAATCATTTACATCAGTACTTCTGCATGCAGTGAAAGTGATGTAAGTGAGTGTAAATCCATAAGGGTCTTACCTGTTACCTCACCCACACCACTGACTGTGATAGTATAATACTGTACTTGGTTGTACCCGTATCCAGAGTAATTATCACATTGTAAAGTCTTGTTGACGTTCACAGGAGTCTTCAGTCTGACCTTGTCCCCCTTCATGAAGCCCGTGACTATGAAAGGAGAAGAGGCAGTTATGTGTGACTGATGTCTGAATAACAGAAAACTTCTCCATATTGCTGTCACCTTCTCCTAGGATGCTGGTCATAGTCATACTCACCTGTTCCTTATCACCATTATCTGTTCAGATCTCACACCACATTCAAGTTTTTGTCCCCCTCCCCCATCGTGTTTAAAAAAATAGTGTTCATGTGCGGAGTTGTTGGCTGTAGCTAAGCTGTAGGCTTCTTTCCAAAAAATCTAAATGGACACACTTGTTATGTCATAATGATGTTACTTATCAGCTGCAGGCCCACTTTAACCTGAAATATTTTGGAAACATGGCAAAGTTTTTTTCCATTAAACACTTCGAACAGTGTGGAGGTGGATTTATAATTACAAGCTACAATGCTAACTAAGCTAGCATTCTTAGTTTCTAATACCCCCAGCATTATGCCGAGTTCTGCTTGCCTGCAGAGAAATACATGTATGTTGGGCTCTGTAAAGTGCGTTGAGACAATTTTTTTGTTTAAGCACTATATGAATTCAATACATTTTAATTGAATTGTTGCAGAACCGTGAACCGCTTGGAAACCACCAGACACTGTAATGATTTCTAAGGCAAAGAACAGCTTAAAGTATGTAGCAATTGTACTTAAGGGTTGGATTAGCAATTTTACCTTTAAATAACAGCTTAAAACAGGTTACAACGCTACAATGATGTTTAATATGGAGAAAGGCCTCTGTGCCATTGTCATACCAGGGTCCGTAGGCATATTACTGCGCAATGTAAATTTCTGGAAGCCGCCCGAGTAGGCTAATACTCTCTGCTGGACTTGTAAGTAAATTATTTGGCGTCTTGCTTTGTCTTGTGTTGCACCTGCTTGATGTTTGACTGTGTTGGAAAAGTTGTTGACTCACTAGTTTGTCATAGTGTCAAAGTAAGTGAATTTCAACAGGTTTCGCTAGGTTTAGCCGCTAGCATCTGGTTAGCGATTAGCAATTCATCCGTTCTGCTGCTTTAAAAATAAATTGTGCCTAAAAAGAAACAGCACAAAAGAGCTTAATCTACTCAATCAAAATCTTTTTCAATCATAACCTTCAGATAATTTATTATTAAACAAAAAATGTTGCATCAATTTCGAGCATTACTTTGCTTTGGAAATCATCAAATGTCAGGTCATTTTTACTTCAGTTGCAATGGTCATGAAGGTCTCTTCAGCCGCTCTGAACGGACATGTGATTGCCCTTCCCCATTGTCACTGCAATATGGTCCATCTGTCAAAGACAATGGCTTGTGAACATGGCTGGTGTTTTTTACAGGAGCCTAATTACTTCACAGGAGCCTAATACTAATTTATGCGTAGACAACCAACTCCAAACACCAACGTATGTAGCCTAATAAAATTAACTCTGAGCATGATATGTATTTTACTCTATAATATTTTTAGCAACATGAAGTCATTTATATGATTAAAAATCGCCGTGCAGAGTTGACGGTAGTAGCCTTACTCAGAACTCTGAGCATAATATGACATGCATTTTACTCCCTATAAGTTAATCAACAGCATTCATTACAAGAGCTAGTCAAACAAATATAACAAATATCCTCGGCTAGGTCAAGGCGAAGCTCAAAGTAGATTGTCCTCACGGTGTTCAGCTTTATGTATGAAGTATGAAAACAACTGGTGAAACAGGGTGTTTTCTCAGGTGTTCTTGCTACATCAATAGCGACCCAATAGCGATCGCCGATTTACCATGCATTTATCATATGAATAGACTTAATTTGCTAATGGGTGGGTCGTTAGTGGCTGCGAGTTTAGTTCTATTATCCTTACAAAGTGCTTATTTATTTTTTGTTTCAAGCTGTATATATTTCAAGTAAAACATTCAAGGATTCTTGGGGGTGTTATTTTATGTCTGTAGGACAAATACTCGCTGAACTTTTGAAGGCAATTCCCCACAACACCACAATCTGCCCCATGGGGCAGCTTCAGGTCCCAAGGGGCACACAAGCTCTAATAGAGTGGTTTTTTGGAAACATTGAAGCACATTTTACCCAAAAATAAAATTCTAAACACTGAAAATGGGCAGAAGAGGTCCACTTTAAGTGACGTAATAGTTATAGCCTAGAAAGAATTGGAGAATATCGAAACAGCAAACTAAGCCTTACTCCAGAATAGAGAAGGAGATCATAAAATCATGAACATTGAAAATGAGCATAAAATGTCCTCTTTAAAAGGTCCTTCCCAGCTCTCTCTGGTCTCTGCTTCTGGGTCCAAGCTTAGTTATGGCCTTACAGGCTTGTGACATGTCATCTTGAAGAAGCCTACCTTTAAGTATTGCCTGGTGAAACTCTTTTGTTTTCTCTTTCAGAGATGGAGACACTGATTTCATCACTTCGTTGAAGGAGAAAGTTGTTTTAAAAGTAACCATGGGAAAGTTCTCAGCCACAGATGAGGAGGTGAGGTATGACTGGAAACTCTACAGGGGATCAAACAGAGAGATCATAGGCTGTGAGGACTAGATAAAAAGGTGCTATCTAGACCATTGGTCTCATAGGTGAAGGGTTGTGGGTTTTACTATGAATCCTAAAACACACACACCCAACATTTTCCAGAAATGGATGCATGCACACCATAAACATCTAATATTTGCAGAAAATTGTTCATATAACTGATTTATGGACAATATATGAGATTTTGAAATTTCATATACCATTGGCAAGACAGGAAATAATTTAACATTGCATCCGGTGTGTTTTGTTGCACATTAACTCCGTAGGGGACTGTAAATCACAAAGAGTAGGTCTGGATGCCCCTATACTTTGAGGTCTTTCCTGTATGATGACGAGAGGGTCTTGATAGAACCCATCTAATTATGGCGAGTCAAGACTCTCTGTAGGTGACCAGAGGGCTAGTAGTGTTACCTGAAGGAAATCAATGGGGTCCTCAATTGGCTGGAGTTGCTCCATCTTAGCATCTCTGTTCTTTAGCTTAGCGATCTCCAGCTCCAGCTGCTCCAGGAGTCCTTCAGCTCGACTCACCTCTGCCTTCTCCTGAGCTCTGATCGACTCTTTCGCCTCAGAGCGTTTTTTCTCCATGAAGCTGATCAGCTCAGTGAAGATCCTCTCTGTGTCCTCATCAGCTTTTAGTGCAGAGGCCTGTTAACAAGACAGGAGCACTCATATCAGCTCATTTTCAATCACTGTTAAAAAAAATGAATATCCCATAGACATGCAAAGATGTGTGTCTATGCTTGTAAATGTGTGTGCAGAGCAACACAGACCTAAAACGCACAAGAAGGGAAAGAAACTGAACTAACTAAATGTGAAAAACTGAAATTCAAAAATTAAACCAATTCTACAGAACCCAATTCTTACAACAATTGGGTACAACAAACATTAGTTTACATCAGTCATGTTTATTAGTGATCACCTGCAGAGACTTCAAAGCCCCCTTCACCTCCTCCACCTCCTTCTCCTTCTGCTGGATCTGCATCTGGTTATCACTCTTCATCTCCAACAACTTTTTCTGTTGATAAATGTACACAGGCAAATATCCAATAGCTTTAGGCAACATTTACAACAGATACAAAGATGGGTATTGACAGAATACTGACGATTTATACAGATTGATCAATATTCTCACTCTCATTCAATTAAATTAAAGAGAGAGAGAGAGCTAACCTGCTTCTCACTTCGTTCTGCTATAGCGGAGACAGTTTTGTGTCCGTTGTGGTCGTCCATTGAACAGAGAATACAGATCAGCTTCTCATCTGTGCGACAAAACACCTCAATGATCTTGTCGTGTTGTGAGCAGATCTTCTCTTGTAGCCGTGAGGAGGCATTCACTAGCTTGTGCTTGCTTAGGCGAGGCACTTCATAGTGAGGCTGGATGTGAACTTCACAATATGAAACCAGGCATGTTAGACACGACTTAATGGCTTTGTGTTTTCTCCCAGTACAGAAATCACACTCCACATCGTCTGGTCCGGTGTTGGAAGGAGCCGTGGTATCAGACTGGACTTCTGTCTTCTTCAGTTTCTCCACAACATCAGCCATCATTGTGTTTCTGCGAATAACAGGTCTAGGAGTGAAGGTCTCTCTGCACTGGGGGCAGCTGTAAACACCCTTATAGTCTTCCTGATCCCAGCACCCTGTAATACACTTCAAACAGAAACTGTGTCCACAGGTAACAGTCACCGGGTCCGTCAGCAGGTCCAGACAGATAGAACAGCAGAACTCATCCTGAAACACTGAAGCACTGGCCATTTCACCTACCACACAGGCTCACACGTTCTGGCTACAGGGAAAGCTAAATAGGTCTCGTTTCACCAGAAGTGGGAGTGTTTGTGTTTCTTCCTGATTGTGTGTGTGCACACCTGCCTTAAAGGCACAGGGCAAGATTGCAGAAGTCTAGAAATTCCTTAATTCATTTCAGAAAACGATTGTGTTATTAAGAGACATGGTTTCCCACAACTGGACATTCAAGCCAACCCCATTTGAGAAGTTATCAAGCACGTAACATATTAAAGAATATGTTAATAATATTACAAAAGAAAAACAATTCATCCGACTAGTCACCCATGGCCTATAAAAAGATGTTCTGCCCCCTCTCTGGTTAATTCCAAAGTGCAGGTTTATAACCTCCCTTATGTATGCCTATGCTGACTCATGTGTATGGACTGTATTGGGTAATTTGTTCCAGAGGAAAAGGTCAGAAGTCCAGGTTATTAGTTACTCTGGGAAGAGCATGCAGGGAGGAGCACGGTCAAGAGCACTTACTGACTGGGGTGCTGTGGCTTTCAGTTAGCAGATCCAATGACATGCCTGCTCAGAGTATGTATGCATAGTGATCGCCTTTAATGGTTTGAACTGAACTGAAGATATTAAATGTCTTTCAAGTAAACATCCAGCATTTTGTTTTCCATGTGAAGCAGTGGGCTGTCTTTTCATGAGTCATATATGTGTCTAATACATTCATTAGACTAGGCACACGTAGGGTCTGGGTAGAGGGTCTCACCAAACACTGACAGAGAGTCCAGCAGGATACGACCTCATAAGACCTCTATGGCAGCTGGTATCTGTACTTCCTCCTAATCGTCCTTACAGTCCAACCCAATTACTATATGCAGGGTAATCATTCACCTCCCACACAGTCACACATACACAGACTAAAAGAAAGAGTTTCACCTACCACACAGGCACACATGCACAGACTAAAAGAGCGTTTGACCTACCACACAGACACACATACACAGACTAAAAGAGAGTTTCACCTACCACACTATGGAGTGATTTATAGACTAGTAGGAGAACCTTGAAATCTATTCTAAAACTAACAGGTAGCCAGTGCAGTGATTTTAATACTGGTGTGATGTGCGCTCTCCGTCTTGTTTTAGTGAGGACTCGCGCTGCTGCATTCTGTATTGTTTGTAGTTGACTAATGGCTTTTTTTGGTAGACCAGACAAAAGCGAGTTACAGTAGTCTAGCCTGCTCGTGATAAACGCATGCATCAGTCTTTCGGTGTCAGCCTGAGCGAGAAACGGTTGCACCTTAGCAATGTTTCTCAAGTGATAAAAAGATGTTTTAATTATATTTTTGATATGGGTTTCAAAATTGAGATCTGAGTCAAGTATGACGCCTAGGTTTCTGGCTTGGTGCTTGGTGTTAAGTGCTAGTGTTTTTAAGTGTGCAGTTAGTTTCTCTCTCTCGTTTTTTTCACCAATGACTAATACCTCTGTTTTATCTTGGTTTAGCTGGAGAAAGTTTTGTGACATCCATACATTTATATCAGAAATGCAATTTACCAAACAATCAATAGAGCTGTAGTTGTTGGGTGTTACAGAAATATAGAGCTGGGTGTCATCTGCATAGCTATGATAGTCGATGTTGTGCCTCCTAATTACACTACCAAGGGGTAGCATGTATAGACTGAAAAGTAAGGGCCCTAAAATGGATCCTTGAGGGACCCCACAGGTCATACAAATGTTTTTTGAGCTGTGGTCTCCGAGGGCGACAAAGTATTCCCGGCCAGTTAGATAGGTCCTAAACCAGTTTAGGACCGGACCAGTGAGGCCAACCCAATTTTCAAGTCTATCAATAAGGATATTGTGATCAACAGTATCAAAGGCTGCGCTCAGATCCAGAAGGGCCAAGACAGATAGTTTTTTGGAGTCAGCATTTATCCTGAGATCATTTACAACCTTGACTAATGCCGTTTCTGTGCTATGATTGGAGCGAAAACCAGATTGGAAGGTGTCAAATGCACAGTTAGCATCTAGGAAATTATTTAACTGTTTAAAGACAATTTTTTCCAGGATTTTGCTTAGAAAGGGAAGGTTAGAGATGGGTCTAAAATTGTTTAGAACTGAAGAGTCTAAATTGCTTTTCTTCAGGAGGGGTCTCACCAGGGCAGTTTTAAGTTCTGATGGGAAAATACCTGTAAGCAGGGAACAGTTTATAATGGCTAGAATGTCCTTAGACACAGAGTCAAAGATGGTCTTAAAAAATTTGGTGGGAAGGGAATCAAGAGGGCATGTAGACTGCTTCAGTTGTGACACTACTTTGCTCAGCATTTCTATATCAGCCAGTGCAAAAAAGCTCATACTGTTACAGCATGGTGGAGGGGGATCAGAAAACAAGACATTTGGAATTTCTTGAGCAATATTTTTCCTAATGTTCGTTATCTTATCTCTGAAGAATGCTGCAAATTCCTCACATTTGGGGGTGGAAAAGAGACTATCATCTACTTTAGGTGCAGGATTTATAAGGCTGTCTATTGTTGAAAAGAGGACCCTGGAATTGTTAGAATTTGTAGATATCAAATTAGAGAAATGATCCTTCCTAGCATTTCTTATTGCTTTATTAAAGACTGAAAGTTTATCCTTAAAGATATCAAGGTGGACCTGTAGCTTGGTCTTTCTCCATGTACGCTCAGACCTTCTGCAGGATCTCTTAAGTTTAATCATTTCCTCATTTCTCCATGGAGCTTTTTGTTTGGCTAAAACCTTTTTTTGTTTCAATGGTGCTACAGAGTCAAGTGCTGTCCTTAATTTTGTATTTAGAGTAGTTACTAGATCATTAACACATGATGGCCCCGTATCTGGGTTTTTTGTACTAGTTATGTTCATCATTACTTTGAAATTCTCAGCTGCTGCAGAGTTAAGATAGCGTTTCTTAATAAAACATTCAGCACTATTTCTAACTTTAGGTACCAGTGCTGTAAAGAAAATACAAAAGTGGTCAGAAAGAGCAAGGTCACAGATAGACGATATAACAGTTGTAAGACCCTTTGTAATAACTAGATCAAGGGTGTGGCCACGGTTGTGAGTGGGTTCAGTGATGTGTTGTGTAAAGTCCATGGAATTCAAGAGATTCATAAAATCCCGGGCCTTTGAGTCGTTCCCATTATCAACATGTATGTTAAAATCACCAGTGATAATAATCTTATCGTAGTTTGTGTGTATAATGGAGAGTAGTTCTGAAAAGTCTGTTAGAAAAGTGGGACATTGCTTGGGTGGCCTATACACAGTTACTGTCAGAACAGGAGGCTGGCACTTTAGAACTATGGCATGATATTCAAATGAGGCAAAATCATCGAAGGAGATGCTCCTGCAGCACAGGGCATCCGTGGTTATGGTGGCTGTCCCGCCCCCTTTTTTACCTGTTCTAATGGACTAAAAGAGAGGTTCACCTACCACACCGCCTAAGGATCAGGACCCGAGGTAAGTCACAAGGGAAAAAGAACACAAGGAGGTTGGGGAAACAAGAAGAAAAGAAATGTGCTCAGATGAAGCATTAATGCCTTTAATGTGAATCCTAAAATGTGCAACTTGTTTACTCAATGCACAGCCAACATTGTACTTGTTCAAAAGGCTGCCTCTACCAGCGGCATCCAGCTGTGCACCCCGTTGCGCAGGCCACTCACGAGTTTGGGGACCATAGAGAGGTCACCCAATCAGTTGATCCTAGAGTTCCATAGGGATGCATGGGCTGCAGATGCACAGCTAATGCCCTGAAAGTCATTGGTTACCCCAAGTCCGGTTTCATGGCTCAACTTCATCCCCCCTCTCCCCTATATAAGTCTAACCCACCTCTGTCCAATTGTTGGTCAAGCAAAGCTGGAGAGGTGCATCAGCCATCGCGAGTTAATCGGACGATTCAAAGATCAGAGCCATTCACGTTGGTTCTTGCCGTGCGTCATTAAGATAGTGAGTGTTCAGTTGTTATGTGTCATTTAGCGATTTAGTCTGTCAGTATCATTGTAGATAGTATCTGTTAGTTACTTTTATCATTATCATCCGTAGCATTCGTATTTCACTCTGTTACTGCTACTTTAACGAGTTACCGCTGGTAACGGAGATAATGGAATGTTCACCGTTACGCGGCACGGCATTAAAGGGACAGATCCATACTCATATCATAGCTGTAATATTCATTGTGTATATACTATATTCATCTTTGTTGTATATAATTGTTCATATTTGTACGTCTTTGTTATATATCATTTCTGTAGAAACCATGGTTCATCCTAGTCAATATTCACGGATCATTCTATCATTGTCATCCTATTCATGTCTATCAACAGTCATTCCATATTCATCCTGCCATTCATGTCTTGAGAGTGTGTATGTGGAAATAAATCCAGTTCTTACTTTGTCATTGGGATTTTGACATCATCTGTTCTTACCGGACAATCTGTGGCGATTGGCACCTATTCATTCAACCTTCATACAGATCCTTTTGGGATTCATCCAATCAAATATCCCCCTATTGTATAGTACTGATATAGTTCATTTGAACAGATTTGGGGAATTAAGTTATATAGTTTATTTGAATAGATGTTGGGAATGATGTGATATAGTTCATTTGAACAAATGTTGGGAATGATGTGATATAGTTCATTTGAACAGATGTTGGGAATGATGTGAGAGAGCAGATGTTGGGAATGATGTGAGAGAGCAGATGTTGGGAATGATGTGAGAGCAGATTTTGGGAATGATGTGAGCTGGTGCTTTCATGCACATGCCAGGAATGGCAGACCACTCAGCTGTCTGTGTCAAAGTTGGCACTTGAGTATGTCATGAGGGTGCAATCCTTTTTGGGTGGAGTATTCATTTAATGGATCTAGAATGTTCCTTTACTGCTCCGATTCTAATGTTTTAGGTGTTCTAATGTTCTAGGTGTTTACGACAGTGCACTGGAGGAAGTGGCATCAGCAGCAGAGTTCAACAGCAACCCAAAAGAAGCACACCTGACCCTGGTGTTCCTGAAGGGCCTGAAGAGAGCCGTCGGGTCTGATAGGTGAGGCTTGAACCCAAACTCTACAGGGGACAATATGGAACAGAGAACGGGCCCTGAAGCCCTTACGTCAATGGTTCCGCTACAATTACAACTGAAGAACATTTAGAGATGCATAATATCTGCCATCCAGCAGGGGAGATCGGAGAGCTAATATCCTCTGCAGATTTCTTTAAGTGTTACCTTGTGAAAATTACTTTAGATAAACCCAGGCGTCTTTTTTTCTGTCTTCTTTTATTTCATCAAGCTGGCAGTCAGCAATACACACACAAAAAAGCAGTCGGGGGGAGTATGTTGAATATTCAGCTACACCACTAACCTATTATGCTATCACCTAGTCTTTGTTTCAGATGGGAACCAATGCCTTTTGGCAATCGCCTTACTATCACTGTTGCTACGACCTGTGACTAACATATTGCTATCTTCCATCGCTGAGGAAAGGACCATGTCCATGCCATGATCGTGATGACTAGTCACACTAATTCATGATTCCTTGTCTAGGTGGTACTAAAATAAAATATCCTCTTACTGTTGGCTGAGACGCTCTTTAGCCTAATTTCAGGCTGGCACACACACACACACACACACACACACACACACACACACACACACACAACCTGTACCGTAGAACCTAAAGCCCCCTCGTGTCTCTCCATTTGATCCTCTATCTTTTCTTGATGACACTCAAGTAAAAGACAACATAAACAAACATTAATTAATGCATTAATTTGTTTATTTATAAAGCCTCAAGGTGAAATATACTACAACATCGGCACTGATAAAACTGTGATATATAATGTGCATTACTTTGCACCTACCCTTACATGACAACAAAATGAATTTAAAGAACAACTTAAGTCTTTAACTGATTAACAGGTTGTAAGTCTTCTATAGATTAAACTTAATGAGCAAGAAACAAAGGCATTGCCGCATTGACATATAAGCTGCATTGTGTTAATAAATTCCACTCTACTGTGACACTGCAAAAGTGGCATACACTATTAATAGATCATAATATGGAGATTGTTACACGCTAACAAAGGCAGAGAGAAGAGCAAGGAGATCAATTCATGAATGATTTTCAAGATGTGATCTTTGCAGCTGTTCATAATGTTACATAAAATAAATGTCGAAGGTATTTGCATAGAGCATCAGCAGAGCATTAGGCTAGAGGGACAGGGTGGTTTTGGTCAGTCCAAAATAAACGTAAGGGGAAGTAAATATGTAAGAGATCATAATCATCTTCATCATGATCATGGATCTTTCTTTATCGCAAATACCAGTTCCAGCAGAGAAGAACTCCCCCTCCAACCAGGGTACTCAGGAAAGTTAACGGTCACGGTATCGGGCTCTGTAAAAGCTAAGAGAATCTATTTGTCATTTATTTAACACAATAGTAGTACTGTATATGATTGGTAATACGTTTCTTTTCCTACATATTCTCATGTAAAAAGAATGCTAATTTATGTCTTGTTATATCGTCCACATGAATCATTTACATCAGTACTTCTGCATGCAGTGAAAGTGATGAAAGGGTCTTACCTGTTATCTCACCCACACCACTGACAGTGTTTTGGTTGTACCCGTATCCAGAGTACAGTCTCATGGCGGGAGTCTCCTGAGGAGTGTTCAGTTTGACCGTGTCCCCCTTCACGAAGCCTGTGACTATGAAAGGAGAAGAGGCAGTTATGTGTGACTGATGTCTGAATAACAGAAAACTTCTCCATATTGCTGTCACCTACTCCTAGGATGCTGCTCAAAGTCATGCCTCACCTGTTCCTCACCATTATCTGTTAAGATTCTCACACCACATTCAAGTTTTTTCTTCTGCCTGTTTTCATGTTACTAGTCTTGCCCGTATTTATTGTATTCCACTCTGACCTTGTGTCCTTGGCTGTTTACTTGTTTTCTGCTGCTTGTCCTCCGCTTCATGTTTTTTTTATCTCTATTGAACCTTTTGGCCCATTATGTCTGCACCTATGCCTTCATTAAAGATGACCTAGTATGCTCTTCCACTTTTTCTCTTTCCTTTAGTGTATTCTATAGGTTTTTGTGCAGGTAAACAGTCTGCAAAGTGACAAAAGCCCAAAGTACACACCAGAGGGAGTAACTCTCTCCCACAGGAACCACTTTTCTCAGCTGCCTGAAACACCTCATTGGAATTCCAGTCCTTTTCCTTTGTTACAAGATGACTCAATCTCGGAACACAATCTCTTTATTGCACGCCCAGCGGCTAGCTTGGCACAGCCTCACACAACACACAGTAACTACTGGAGAACAGGAGGAGTGTGTTAAGTTTTGTAGCTGTGTTGTGAAGATGCTGTGTGCTGCACTGTGAGGGGAAATATCCCCCTCTCCCCTCATGTTTAAAAAAGGGAGTATTCAAGTGTGGATGTGTTGGCTGTAGCCAAGCTGTAGACCCAGTGCTCAGCTGTAGGTATCTCGCTAACAAGGCTAACTTTCCAACTGAATCATATTGTTGCTAAACAGCTGCACACAACACACAAGCTCTAACAGGGTGTTTCAGACAGAGGGTGAATAGAGATGGACAGTATGAGAAAAATAATGTGTTTGGAACATTTAAGCATTTACATCTATTCTATTCTAAAATTATAAGCATTGAAAATGAGCATACGAGTTCCTCTTTAGGTTAAATAATAGTTATATCCTAAAAAAACAATAATATCAAAGAATATCAAAGAAGAAAACCAGGCCTTACTCCAGAAGAGAGAAGGAGATAATAAAATCATGAACATTGAAAATGAGCATAATAGGTCCTCTTTAAAAGGTCCACCCAGCCCTCTCTGGTCTCTGCTTCTAGGTCCAAGCTTAGAGGCTTACAGGCTTGTGACATGTCATCTTGAAGAAGCCTACCTTTAAATATGTCCTGGAGGAACTGTTTTGTTTTCTCATTCAGAGACGGAGACACTGCTTTCATCACTTCGCGGAAGGAGAACTTTGTTTCAAAAGTAACCTTGGGAAGGTTCTTAGCCACAGATGAGAAGGTGAGGTGTGACTGGAAACTCTACAGGGGATCAAACAGACAGACATAGACCATGAGGACTAGATAAAAAAGGTGCTATCTAGACCATTGGTCTCAGAGGTGAAGGGTTGTGGGTTTTACTATAAATCCTCAAACACACACACCCAAAATTTCCAGAAATGGATGCATGCACACCATAAATATCCAATACAACTGATTCATGGACAAAATATGAGATTTTGAAATTTCATATACCATTGGCAAGACAGGAAATAATTTAACAATGCATCCGGTGTGTTGGGTGCACAGTAACTCTTTAGGGGACTGTAAATCACAAAGAGTAGGTCTGGAAGCCCCAACTTCAAGGTCTTTTCTGTATGATGACAAAAGAGGCTCTTGATAGAAGCCATCTAATTATGGCAAGTCAAGACTCTCTGTAAGTGACCAGAGTGCTAGTAGTGTTACCTGAAGGAAATCAATGGGGTCCTCAATTGGCTGGAGTTGCTCCATCTTAGCATCTCTGTTCTTTAGCTTAGCGATCTCCAGCTCCAGCTGCTTCAGGAGTCCTTCAGCTCGACTCACCTCTGCCCCTTCCTGAGCTCTGATAGACATTTTTACCTCAATCCTTTTTTTCTGCATGAAGCTGATCATCTCCATGAAGATCTTCTCTGTGTCCTCAACAGCTACCTGTGCAGACATCTGTTAACAAGACAGAGGCACTGATATCAGGTCATTTTCAAGCATCACAAAGGATTCCTCAGCCCATTGACATGCAGACAAGTGCTTTTTTGCCATCTTTGCAGAGCTAAACAACACCTAACAAAACAAGTACCAGAAACCCACAGCATTCAGCCATTTTGGGGTTGCTAGGGTATGGGGCGCCGTTTGTAAAATGTTGCACGTTCTAAAATCCTGCTCAGTTTTGGTACATTTAGCATTATCATATGGGAAAAAAAGCTTGACAATATTCAAATGTCACTTTTTCAAACATTTAGAGAGATATTCATGTAAATTCATGCAATAACTTTTCCAAGGATAATGTTTGGCAGTAACACAAAGTTGTTGAATAATATAAATGTTTCATCTAAATGTAAATGTTAAATATAAATGTAAATGTTAAATGTAAATGTTAAATATAAATGTAAATGTCCGATGTTATATATAAATGTTAAATATAAGTGTTAAATGTAAATGTTAAATGTAAATGCTACAAGTACCTAAGCAAGTAGGCTATACTACTGTATTTTGTCGACCAACTGGTAATACTACAATGCCAGTAGAAAATACTTGGGAAGATAATTTCAGTTGTCATTCGCCAGACCAGGTGGCTGTACTTGTGTTAACCAGGAAATTGTGTCAAATGATAAAGAACAGCGTTGGGTAGGCTAAAGGCTGCTAGCTAACATTATGTAGCTCGCTAGCTGGTAGCTAGCTATTAAATGGCAATCATCTTTGTTCTGATAATGAAGATGTTTATTAGTTTTCACCTTCCAGACGACATCGTTATGAACCCCTTCTGAAAATTAAATTACTATCTGTGCTTTTGTAGGCTTTCAGTTTTTGAGGTGTGTAGGGGGACGGATTTTCTGTTAGATAGATGTAAATATCTCCAAACTGGAGCTCAGGCAGGGACTTCGACGACGTTATAGAAATACAAATATCAGTGGGTGCAGTAAAGGGATCAGAGGTTCCCAAAATGTAATTTTTTTCTAGATATCTCTGTCTGGCTATTGTGGTATGATCTGTGTTTGATGGCGATCGTAATTGAGTAGGCTGCACTGCTCGAAGATGTCCACTGTTGGTCGACATCTTCGCTGTTCAGCTGTTCTTTTTGCCCGCAAGGTATCCATTGTAGTCACGTGACTGAAAGCTATGAATTACCGTAAACATTGTAATGTTCTGTCTCAAGTCTGACATGTAGACTGAACATTTACATTTACATTTACATTTACATTTAACATTTACATTTACATTTAGCATTTGATATTTGTATTTACATTTACATTTACATTTAACACTTATATTTAACATTTACATTTCACATTTACATTTAACATTTACATTTATATTTAACATTTACATTTAACATTAACATTTAGATGAAAGATTTATATTATTTAACAACTTTGTAAGACTGCCAAAATTATCCTTGGAAAAGTTATTGCATGAATTTACATGAATTTCTCTCTAAATGCTTGAAAAAGTGACATTTGAATATTGTCATGCTTTTTCCCCCATATGATAATGCTAAATGTACCCAAACTGAGCAGGATTTTCGAACGTGCAACATTTTACAAACGGCGCCCCATACTAGGGGGCAAAAACAACAGTGTGCAAGAGATGTGTGCAACAAACATCAGTTTACATCAGTCATGTTTATCAGTGATCACCTGCAGATACTTCTTTGCCTGTTTCACCTCCTGCACCTCCTTCTTAATCTGCTGGATCCACCTCAGGTTATCCCTCTTCATCTCCAACAACTTTTTCTGTGGATAAATGTCCACAGGTATCCAATAGCTTAAGGCAACATTTACAATAGATACAAAGATGGGTATTGGCAGAATACTGACGATTTAAACAGATTGATCACTATTCTCACTCTATTCAATTCAGTTAAGCAAATAATAAGAGAGAGAGACAGAGAGAGAGAGAGAGAGAGAGAGGGCTAACCTGCTTCTCAGTTCGTTCTGCTATAGCGGAGACAGTTTTGTGTCCGTTGTGGTCGTCCATTGAACAGAGCATACAGATTAACTTCTGATCTGTGCGGCAAAACACCTCAATGATCCTGTCGTGTTGTGAGCAGATCTTCTCTTGTAGCCGTGAGGAAGCATTCACCAACTTGTGCTTTTTCAGACAGGCCACTTGAAAATGAGATTGGATGTGAACCTCACAGTAAGATCCCATGCATGTTAGACACGACTTAATGGCTTTGTGTTTTCTCCCAGTACAGAAATCACACTCCACATCGTCGGGTCCGGCGTTGGAAGGAGCCGTGTCATCAGACTGGACTTCTGTCTTCGTCAGCTTCTCCAGCATTTCAGCCATCATTGTGTTTCTGCGAAGAACAGGTCTAGGAGTGAAGGTCTCTCTGCACTGGGGGCAGCTGTAAACACCCTTATAGTGTTCCTGATCCCAGCACCCTGTAATACACTTCAAACAGAAACTGTGTCCACAGGTAACAGTCACCGGGTCCGTCAGAAGATCCAAACAGATAGAACAGCAGAACTCATCCTGAAACACTGAAGCACTGGCCATTTCACCGACCACACAGGCACACACTACAAGAAAAGCTAAATAGGTTTCGTTTCTCCAGAAGTGGGAGTGTTTGTGTTTCTTCCTGGTTATGTGTGCACACCTGCCTTATAGGCACAGGGCAAGATTGCAGAAGTCTAGAAGTTCCCTAATTCATTTAAAAAAACTATTGTGTTATTAAGAGACATGGTTTCTCGCAACCGGACATTCAAGCCAACCCCATTTAAGAAGTTATCAAGCATGTAACATACTACAGAATATGTTAATAATATTACAAAAGAAAAACAATTCATGCGATTAGTCACCCATGGTCAATAAAAACATGTTCTGCCCCTTCTCTGGTTAATTCCAAATTGCAGGTTTATAACCTCCCATATGTATGCCTTATGTATGCCTATGCTGACTCATGTGTATGGACTGTATTGGGTAATTTGTTCCAGAGGAAAAGTCAGAAGTCAGAAGTCCAGGTTATTATTTCCTATGGGAAGAGCATGCTGGGGTGCTGTGGCTTTCAGTTAGCAGATCCGATGACATGCCTGCTCAGTTCATGAGTATGAGTATGTATGCATAGTGATCGTCTTTAATGGTTTGAACTGTTGTGAAGATATTAAATGTATTTCAAGTAAACATCCTGCATTTTGTTTTCCATGTGAAGCAGTTGGCTGTCTTTTCATCAGTCATATATGTGACTAATGCATTCATTAGACTAGGCACACGTAGGGTCTGGGTAGAGGGTCTCACCAAACACAAACACTGACAGAGAGTCCAGCAGGATATGACCTCATAAGACCTCTATGGCAGCTGGTATGTACTTCCTCCTAATCGTCCTTACAGTCCAACCCAATTACTATATGCAGGGTAATCATTAGGAAAATACAGACATGTTCAATTCAATTTTATTCAATTGTATTTATACAGTGCGCTTTTACAGAGCCCAGTGCCTGGACCCCCTTAGAGCAAGCACAATGGCAACAGGGGCAAACGAAAGGCTCTTAAAGAGAAATCCATTTGAATACAAATAAATAATCAGAAATCAAATCATAATTCTATATATTCTCCCTCATCATTGAAAGGCATTTAGCTTATTTGAATCAACTGGTCATTGCGGAGACAATTTTGAGTCCGTTTTGGTCGTCCATTGAACAGAGCATACATCTTTGATCTCTGATGTATGATCTGTGCGACAAAACTCCTCAATGATTCTGTCATGTTGTGAGCAGAAAAAAATTTGCTCAGATGAAGCATTAATGCCTTTAATATGAATCCTAAAATGTGCAACTTGTTTATTCAATGCACAGCCAACATTGTACTTGTTCAAAAGCTGAGACTTGGGGACCATAGAGAGGTCACCCAATCAGTTGATCCTAGAGTTCCATAGGGATGCATGGGCTGCAGATGCACAGCTAATGCTCTGAAAGTCATTGGCTACCTCAAGTCCGGTTTCATGGCTCAACTTCATCCCCCCTCTCCCCTATATAAGTCTAACCCACCTCTGTCCAATTGGTGGTCAAGCAAAGCTGGAGAGGTGCATCAGCCATCGCGAGTTAATCGGACGATTCAAAGATCAGAGCCATTCACGTTGGTTCTTGCCGTGCGTCATTAAGATAGTGAGTGTTCAGTTGCTATGTGTCATTTAGCTATTTAGTCTGTCAGTATCATTGTAGATAGTATCTGTTAGTTACTTTTATCATTATCATCTGTAGCATTCGTATTTCACTCTGTTACTGCTACTTTAACGAGTTACTGCTGGTAAAGGAGATAATGGAATGTTCACCGTTACGCAGCACAGCATTAAAGGGACAGATCTATCATTGTCAACCAATTCCACATCCACCACTGACTTATCTGTTGTCAGACCTATCAAACTCATACATATCTTGGCACCAATTGCATGCAGTTGAAAGCACCAATAGTGAGGTCAAAGGAACAAAATGATGCAGATGGGGTGCATTACATGGCAGGCCTTGTGTTCCATTTTCTGTGATATGTACCCCCAGCATAACTCTTACTGTGAAGCTGTCACATGCACTAAACTGACTCTGGTTACACAGACTGTAATCACTTGTGTTCTTCTCTTCCATCTCTTTCACAAATAATTAAATCGTAGTATAGTATTTTCCCCTGCGTTTGTTTAGGCGAACTGCTTTCCTTTCCGATCAAGCGAGTGGTGCGCGCTCCCGCGAGGGGGTGCATCTGACGTCGGGGGTGCTGAATTGGGTACAACACCGGCAACTTCCACGAATCTGCGTCGCATGCTGCTCATCGGAAGTCCCGCAGAAAACATCTTGGTCGCCATGCAAGAGCGATCGAAGTAAGGCTAATAGCTAAGAATTTAGTTTTGTACGTATGTTTTAATCTATGTGAGAAGTGTTGTTATTTTATTTCATTACGATCTAAATGCAATCTGAAATTCAGTCTACAACAGACCTGGGCAAAGTGCGGCCCAAGGGCAATTTGCGGCCCGTTGGCTGTCCCTGTGCGGCCCGTGGAGGTCAATTGTAAATTAGGAATCAAACGTAAATACCTGTACTTATTATACGGCTCTTCAGAATGTTCCAAAAAGTTCCGTTGATTTGAATGGGCCATCCCAACGTTCGCAGGTCTGTAATTTCTTTATATTCACTGCTGCGAAAAATGTATGACTGGTGTCATTGGCAACGGGTTTTGTGCTTTTAATTCACATCTATCATATCATTCCGCAATGCAAGTAGTCCGGTCATTTCACGTAACTGAAAGTCATTAAAACTTGAAGTCAGAAGGTGGGTTGCTTCGCATTTGCGTGAAGAACTAAACGGCAACAAAATCATTAAAAAGAGATATTTTGGAGAAATGTCTTCTATTATTTTGGCAAGTAACCGTATAATAAGCGGGATATTTTTTTATTTCTGTAGGCCTACATTCGTGCATGCCTGCGACCATTTGCGCTGATAAATATTTATATTACTATTCATTTGTATACTTATACTATTGCATTGCAAGCTTGCTCTCGTGTGTGTGTGTGTGTGTGTGTGTGTGTGTGTGTGTGTGCCATGTGTATTGGTCGTCTGGGAACACCTTTAATACTGCAAAAACATGCTCATTTTCAAAATCGTTTTGGTGAATGTTGATTACATGTTGATTAAATAATGTTTTTACTATGCCTGCACCAAATTTTTTTGATAGCCTAAATGCAACATCTACTCTTACCAGTAGCAGTTAATCAAAACCATACAATGTAATGTTTTTCTTATAAAGAGATACAACTTATATTGAGCAGAATTGAGTTCAGCCTATTGGGCCGGCTCTAGCCCTTTAGTTGCCCTAGGCGAGATTGAGTTTTGCGCCCCCCCCCCCCCCCCCCCCCACACACACACACACAATACCACAATACTTAACATCACTGAAGAGACATATATTAACTTAACTGCTTTACTTTGCATAGCAGTTTTTTCACCCACTTATAATTCTACTATTCTACATTGCAGTTCAACAATAAATGTTGCATGGACAACAAACACCAGAATAGTTTCAGAACATTTTCTTTTTTATTATTTTAAATAATGTATTACACACTCAAAGTTAGGATTAAATTAACTCCATAAACTGTGCAAAACCATAAACTGTGCAAAACACTCTTAAGCACCTGTAAGGAAATTTAAGCAAATTATGACCCTCTACACCCTAACTATACCCTCTACAAACAAAAGTGCTTTTATGCCCTGAGTGCTTGATGTGGTCCTGGATGTCCCTTCACCTTCACCTGTATTCAAGCATATTGTATAGCCAAACAAGCGGTGTTTAATATAATAAGTGAAATGATCATGAATGTGGTTGAACTTCTTTAAGAAAACAAGCTATTGTATTGAATACATGCTAACATGTTTCTATTGTACTTTAGTACTACTGGATGTCCCTTCTCCTGCAGCTGTATTTAAACACAGAGTTAATCCATGCTGTTCGTTACACAATTGCATTTGGTAATTTCTATCATCCTACCACATAGCTGCATTGTACAAATACATTTTATCTGACCATGTAACTTGTAGTAGATAAATTACAATTACTGCCACCACTGCTACAAGGCTAAATAATATTAGGCTACTGATTACAATTAGTAGTATTAATGTGATGTGATTATGAAAGTAATAATTGCTAATAATAATAACAATACCAAAAACAGCAACAATAGAACTAGTTGTGTAGGCTACTTACAAAGTTCAGAGGGAGGCGAATCAGGCGTCCTTTCTCCAGCAGGTGCCGGCCTCTGCAAAAAGTGCCTGAGTGCATCTGGCCTATTTAAAACAAAAACAAAAACAAAACAAAACAAAAAACACATATACATTTTAGTATATTCCTGGGGAGGAACTGTACAGAAGGGTGAACACCACCACTATCCCCAAAATGGTTACTGTGTGTGTATGCACCTGCTAGTTGTGAATTCACTAAACAGAACTTATGCCATTTATAATGAATGTAGACAGCAACTGTACTTTTCATAACTAGCATACGTTATCCAGATACTGGTCTTTTGACATTTACATCCATGTAGGTTATCAGTGAAGTTACGTTTGCTAGTAATAGCCTACGTAGCAAATTAGCAAAGTAACAGTTGCTAGCTAGCTATAGCTAGCCTAAGTGACAGCAATGAAACGTCCAATATTAGGTGATGCAAAATACTACATGTATTTCGTTTGACACCTTAATGGCTGAGATGAGAAGACTTACCTCTATAGTTGGCTTTCTTTTCCTCTTCTTCCTTTCTTCGTTTTCATCCCTGTGCTCCAGATGGTTTAGACCGCTTCTTTTTTGCGAATGTCACGTAGCTGACACGCTCACCCCACCTTGGCAGTGTGCAGGAGCCCTCACGTAACTAACGTAACGTAACTTAACGCAACCGCCCCCCCCTTTGGAAATTATCGACAATAACCATCAATTCAATCTAAAAATTAGGTTGACAAGTAAACGTGTAGCTGAAGGGGCGCCCTAGGATGATCATGATTAATAAACATGTTTTAATTTGCTTGTTATTCTAACTATGACTAATGGGAAGTAGGTCCAAGGGCGACACGAGAGAGCGCCCCCAACCCATTTGTCGCCCTAGGCAGTCGCCTAGTTCGCCTATAGCAATCGCCGGCCCTGGGTCCGGCCCTCCACAACAGTCCCACTATCTCATGTGGCCCCTTGGGGAAAATAATTGCCCACCCCTGGTCTACACGGTCCTTGACCGCTGATAATCTTGCTTGGTTCTTTTTGCTATTTGTTAGATAGATTGTGCATGCACCCTCTCTCTCTCTCTCTCTCTCTCTCTCTCTCTCTCTAACTCCCTTTACATCACCACCTGAACATATACACGCATACATCGCGATTTCAGTGTTGTTCAATATCTTGTATTGAATTAAGGCCTAGCTTGGATTTAGTCCCCCCCCCAACTAAATTGGCGCCTAAGAAACATAGAGTTCAGCCGCATCCGATGACCATTCTACCTCTAGTTGGGGCCTGACGCACTCTTTACTTCACGTACACAGCATCTATCGCCTGTGCGCTTGCGCATAGCCTCTCTCTCACTTCCCCCATCTCTCCATTGAGCACACGACCGCGTTTACTCGCAACTTCGCATACCCACACACGCACCCGCTCACACACGCACGCACCCACTCACACACACACACCCACACACACACAGACAGAGACGAGGAAGCTAACGCATCCTCCTCTGCATTCCTGAAACAGACTACCTCACTACCCAACTTCCCAATTCCACTTTGTGCCTTGTTCAATTGTTTTACTCCAGTGTTTATGTGATTATACCTGATTTAATATTAGCCATGAATTACTGTTTGTTACTTTTAATAAATTGTTTATTTTAGACTTAAACAATTGTCTTGCCTGTTATTGTTCCAATATTCCACTGAAAGCCATTTTCCGCCAACCAAATACTCTGATTGCCTTCACTTGTCTAGTTGTTTTCATGAAGTGTTATAGACTTGTATTGAGATTGTAATACGTTAGTATTGTAATACCATACTAAGACTGTAGCATAGTGGTACAGCTAGAGTTTTCCATTATTATAGTCATTTAATTATAAAATATTAAATACTAAAATGAATGATTATTACATTTTATGAGACTGATTTAATCAAACTAATGTAACAACCCCGGTTTCACATACAAACCCAAACCCTACAGGGGACCGTATGGGACAGAGAGCGGGCCCTGAAGCCCTTATCTAGGGTTCTGCTACAATTATGACTGAAGAACATTTAGAGGTTCTTAATATCTCCCATCTAACTGGGCCCTGAAGCCCTTACGTCAAGGGTTCTGCTACAATTACAACTGAATTAGATTGGATTAGATAGACATGACTACGCGAACGTAGCCGATAACACACACAAGCTGCTATTAGACCCCGCTATATTATTACAATTACGACTGAAGGAGGTTCTAGAGGTTCTTAATATCTGCCACCCAGCAGGGAATATTTGAGAGCTAACATCCTCTGCAGATGCCTTTAAGTGTTACCTTGTGAAAATTGGTTTCTCCAAGTTTCTCCATCTCAGCTCTGTAATTTAGTGACTACCAATGGTCTTAAACTAACTAATTAACTAGCTAAATTACAGCAGAACTGACTTCTAAACACCAAGAGTAACACCCATGTATTAATAGTATACTGTGTAATTTGACAATAAATGCTTTTACCTGTATGTTTGAGACACAGAAGTTATTACTATTACTTAATTACTTAAGATACAACCAGGCGTCTTCTTTTTTTTCATCATGCCGGCAGACATAGTCAGCAAGACGTACACAAAAAAGCAGTCGGGGGGAGTATCTCAAATATTCACCCGCACCACTAACCTATTATGATATCTCCTAGTCTTTGTTTCAGATGGGAACTGAACCAACAAATCACATGCATTTCCTATCACTGTTGCTACGACCTGTGACCAACATATTGCTATCTTCCATCGCTGAGAAAGGACCATGTCCATGCCATGATCGTGATGACTAGTCACACTAATTCATGATACCTTGTCTAGGTGGTACTAAAATAAAATATCCTCTTTCTGTTGGCTGAGTCGCTCTTTAGCCTAATTTCAGGCTGACACACATGCACACACAGCACCCAATAACAGGCACACACACACACACACACACAAACACACACACACCCCCTTGTACCGTAGACCCTAAAGCCCCCTCGTGTCTCTCCATCTGATCCTCTATCATTTCTTGATGACACTCAAGTAAAAGACAACATAAACAAACATTAATTAATACATTCATTTGTTTATTCATAAAGCCTCAAGGTGAAATATACTCCAACATCGGCACTGATAAAACCGTGATATACAGTATAATGTGCATTACTTTGCACCTACCCTTACATGACAACAAAATTAATTCAAAGAACATCTTAAGTCTTTAACTGATTAACAGGTCGTAATTCTTCTTTGGATTAAACTTAATGAACAAGAAACAAAGGCATTGCCGCATTGACATATAGGCTGCATTGTTAATAAATTGTGTTAATAAATTCCATTCTACTGTGAAACTGCAAAAGTGACATACACTATTAGTTGATCATAATATGGAGATTGTTACACGCTAACAAAGGCAGAAAGAAGAGTGAAGAAATCGATTCATGAATGATTTCAAGATGTGATCTTTGCAGCTGTTCATAATGTTACATAAAATAAAGGCCAAAGGTATTTGCATAGAGGGACAGGATGGTTTTGGTTGTTCCAAAATAAACGTTAGGGGAAGTAAATAAGTAAGTGATCATGGATCTTTATTTATCGCGAATACCAGCTCCAGCTGAGAAGAACTCCCCTTCCAACCAGGGTACTCAGGAAAGTCAGCGGTCAAGCTACCGAGCAATGTAGAACCTAAGAGAATACATGTCATTTATTTAACACAATAGTAGTACGGTATATGATTGGTAATACGTTTCTTTTTGTACATTTACATTTACATTTACATTTAGTCATTTAGCAGACGCTTTTGTCCAAAGCGACGTACAAGGGAGAGAACAGTCAAGCTAAGAGCAATAAAAAGCATGGTGTAACAATAAATACTACTTTACATGAGAATTAAAGTAGTACAAATTCTCATGTAAATAGAATGCTGATTTATTTATTGTTATATTGTATATTGTTATATTGTTATATTGTCAACATGAATCATTTACATCAGCACTTCTGCATGCAGTGAAAGTGATGTAAGTGAGTGTAAATCCATAAGGGTCTTACCTGTTAACTTACCCACACCACTGACAGTGATGTCATAATAGTGTTTTTTGGACCCGTATCCAGAGTAATTATCACATCGCAAAGTCTTGTAGACAGTCTGAGGAGTCTTCAGTTTGACCGTGTCCCCCTTCATGAAGCCTGTGACTAGGAATGGAGCAGAGGAAGCTATGTGTGACTGATGTCTGAATAACAGAAAACTTCTCCATATTGCTGTCACCTACTCCAAGGATGCTGGTCCTAGTCATGCCTCACCTGTTCCTCATCACCATTATCTGTTCAGATTCTCACACCAAATTCAAGTTTTTGTCCCCCTCCCCCATCGTGTTTAAAAAAGGGAGTGTTTAAGTGTGGAATTGTTGGCTGTAGCTTGGCTATAGACCCAGTGCTCAACTGTAGGCTTCTCGGCTAACGACACTAACTTTTCAACAAATCAAAATGGACACACTTATTATGTCATAATGATGTTACTAATCAGCTGCAGGCCCACTTTTACCTGAAATATTTGGAAATATGGCAAAGTTTTTTTTTGATTAAACCGTTCGAACAGTGTGGAGGTCGATTTATAATTACAAGCTACAATGCTAACTAGACTAGCATTCTTAGTTTCTACTATCTCCAGTAATATGCCGAGTTCTGCCTGCCTGCCAAGAATGTCTGTTGGGCTCTGTAAAGTGCCTTGAGACAATTTTATTGTTTAAGGACTGTGTAAATTAAATTCATTTGAATTTAATTGTTGCAGAACCATAAACAGCTTGGAAACCACCAGAAGGCAAAGAACAGCTTAAACATAAATTGTGCCTAAAAGAAACAGCACAAAAGAGTTTAATTTATTTGATCTTAATCTTTTTCAATCATAACCTTAAGATCATTATTATCAAACAAATAATTTTGCATCAATTTTGAGCAGTACTTTGCTTTGGACATCATCAAATGTCAGGTAGTTTTCACTTCAGTTTTGTGTTGTGCTGCAACGGGCATGAAGGTCTCTTCAACCTCTCTGGCAGTTGACCAATAAGAACCGAATGGTTGAGCTGACCAATCAGAGCACACTGGGCTCGTCGGGAGGGAAGCTTAATAAAAAGTTGTTTGTTTGACTTTTTTTTTGCTTAGATTTTTTTAAAGTTACAGAGAAATAGACACTGTATAATATAAAAACCCCGTTATTGTAACTGAAATATACGTCTAAGGGGATTTGCAAGGTGTCTGAGCCAGCTATCTAATGTAAGCATGCTACTACCCACAAGGTAAACAGCGATGTATAGACAGATTGACGGAGACGGATAGTTACTGTCCTTTCTGAATAAAGGCAAAAAGCTGACCAATCAGAGCACACTGGGCTTGTCAGGAGGGAAGGTTAAAGCCACACAAGCTCTAACAGAGTGTTTCAGAGAAACAAGGTTTTTGGATACGTTGAAGCACATTTTACCCAAAGGTTAAATTCTAAACACTGGAAAATAAACACAAGAGGTCCCCTTTAAGTTATATAATAGTTATATCCTAGAAAACATCGGAGAATATCAAAGCAGCAAACCAGGCCTTACTCCAGAACAGAGAAGAAGATATGACAATCATGAACATTGAAAATGAGCATAATAGGTCCTCTTTAAAAGGTCCTTCCCAGCCCTCTCTGGTCTCTGCTTCTAGGTCCAAGCTTAGTTCTGGCCTAACAGGCTTGTGACATGTCATCTTGAAGAAGCCTACCTTTAAGGATGTCCTTGAGGAACTGTTTTGTTTTCTCATTCAGAGACCGAGACACTGATTTCATCACTTCGCGGAAGGAGAACTTTGTTTCAAAAGTAACCTTGGGAAGGTTCTTAGCCACAGGTGAGGAGGTGAGGTGTGGCTGGAAACTCTACAGGGGATCAAACAGACAGATCATAGGCCGTGAGGACTAGATAAAAAGGTGCTATCTCCATTGGTCTCAGAGGTGAAGGGTTGTGGGTTTTACTATAAATCATAAAACACACAAACCCAACATTCCAGAAATGGATGCATGCACACAATAAACATGAAATATTTTTGGAAAATGGTTCATATAAATTATTTATGGACACCATATCAGATTTTGAAACCATTGGCAAGACAGGAAATTATTTAATACTGCATGCACAATCTGGTTTAAAATATATATATATATTTCATAGATGTTGAGATGCATTTTGGAGCGTACGATTACTACCTCTCCTAAATAAAGCACTGTAGTTCAGCTCTGTATGTGCCATTTTAGGCAGGTGTAGCTTCACACTGTGTTGGGTGGGCTGCCATCAAGCAATCCCAAAGAAACACACGTGAGCCCTACTGGCTGATGAGAAGCATCAGGTGTGTTAGGTTTGGGGCACATTAACTCTTTAGGGGACTGTAAATCTGGATGCCCCAACTTTGAGGTCTTCTCTGTATGAGGACAAGAGAGGGTCTTGATAGAAGCCATCTAATTATGGCGAGTCAAGACTCTCTGTAGGTGACCAGAGGGCTAGTAGTGTTACCTGGAGGAAATCAATGGGGTCCTCAATTGGCAGGAGTTTCTTCATCTTAGCATCTCTGTTCTTTAGCTTAGCGATCTCCAGCTCCAGCTGCTTCAGGAGTCCTTCAGCTCGACTCACCTCTGCCTTCTCCTGAGCTCTGATAGACTCTTTCACCTCAGAGCGTTTTTTCTCCATGAAGCTGATCAGATTAGTAAAGATCCTCTCTGTGTCCTTAAGAGCTTTTTGTGCAGAGGCCTATTAACAAGACAGGAGCACTCATAGCAGCTCATTTTCAATCACTGTTTAAAAAAGAAAATTCTTAGGCCGTAGGCTACACCTGCAAAGGTGTGTGTCTCTGTACCATTTGTTTAGAGCAAGACAGACCTTAAACACACCAGAAGGGAAAGAAACTGAACTGACGAAATGTAAAAACTGAAATTCAAAAATGAAACCAATTCTACAGAACCCAAAGGGTTCAGCCATACTGGGGTTGCTGGGGAGCAAAAACAAAAGTGTACAACAAACATCAGTTTACATCAGTCATGTTTATCAGTGATCACCTGCAGAGACTTCAAATCCCCTTTCACCTCCTCCACCTCCTTCTCTTTCTGCTGGATCCACTTCTGGTTATCCCACTTCATCTCCAACAACTGTTTCTGTGGATAAATGTACACAGGCACATATCCAATAGCTTTAGGCAACTATTACAACAGATACAAAGATGGGTATTGACAGAATATTGACGATTTATACAGATTGATCAATATCCTCATTCTATTCAATTCAATCAAGCAAACAATGAGAGAGAGGGGGGGGGGAGAGAGAGAGCTAACCTGCTTCTCAGTTCGTTCTGTTTTAGCGGAGACAATTTTGTGTCCGTTGTGGTCGTCCATTGAACAGAGCATACATATTAACTTCTGATCTGTGCGACAAAACACCTCAATGATTCTGTCGTGTCGTGAGCAGATCTTCTCTTGAAGCCGTGAGGAGGCATTCACTAGCTTGTGCTTGCTTAGGCGAGGCACTTCATAGTGAGGCTGGATGTGAACTTCACAATATGAAACCAGGCATGTTAGACACGACTTAATGGCTTTGTGTTTTCTCCCCGTACAGAAATCACACTCCACATCGTCTGGTCCGGCGTAGCAAGGAGTCGTAGCATCAGTTAGGAGATCGGTGTTCTTCAGCTTTTTCACAACATCAGCCAGCAATGTGCTTCTGCGAATAACAGGTCTAGGAGTAAAGGTTTCTCTGCACTGGGGGCAGCTGTAAACACCCTTTTGGGCTGCCTGATCCCAGCACCCTGTAATACACTTCAAACAGAAACTGTGTCCACAAGGAACTGTCACAGGGTCCGTCAGCAGATCCAAACAGATAGGACAGCAGAACTCCTCTTGCAACACTGAAATACTGGCCATGTCACCGTTCTAAGACAAGCACGCGTAACCTATAAGATAAGGCTAAACAGAGATATTGGCGTGTAGGAAGCGTGTGAAGATGATTGATGGGTGGTAGGAAGCCAACAATGATAGGCTATCCTCAAGTTAGAGGCGGGATATTCAAGTAAAGACCTGTCTCAACTTTCTTGCTTGGAGAAGAAGGGCGATTGCCCTTTTTTCGTGGATTAGTGAGGTTATTCTTACATTTGCTTAGTTTATTTTACGACCCTATAGATAGCTTCGTACGTGTTGTCAATTTAGTCATGCATTGCAGCGTGAAAAGAAAAAAGCATAAAAAAAATTCTTCACAACTACTTAAAAAAAAACGGCGGAGCTAGTGGTTCTACTCAGGTCTGTGTGCATGGTCTTTTGGCAGATTGAGGAGTTTTGGTCTGGGGACTGTTAAAATATAATGTTGCAAATAATAATTTATAATGTAATATATCGTATTGTTTATACCCTTTAGAAATTGCTGTAAACACACGAAGCCCATTTTGCCTATGTTTTCTGTTATTGTGCTCCATATGCCACCATTGAATAGTCAAACAAGCCTACAGCTACATGCCACCGCTTTTTGCTTCAAATTCGCTGATTTTACCTTTTGACAATTGTAGTGTTTGATGTTTCTTCCTGGTTATTTCCGAACACATAGGCACATAGCAATGTGGCATACACCCCAGAAACAACCATTTCAACATAGTGATAACAATTTATACAATAATCCCATGTGCCAGTCTTTGTTGTCTCCTCATGACTCACGGTCAGAATACAAATACTTTGTCACAACGAATATTTAATCAGCCACGAATGTGAGAGCGGAGCTTGCTATCCGAGTCTGTTGCAGATGTGTATTCGATAACCACACAGGGAATTGGGTTAGGAAAAACGTAACCACCTACTTTGTACTAGGAAGCGCTGGGGTAGGTGGGAAGTGCTGGGAGAGGTGCATGTAGAAGTGTCATGTTGCCATGTTCCAATCACTAAAACAACTAATGTGCATGCAACAAACAATTCATCTGACACATTAAAAGTATTTTATTTATTAATAATTCAACATTCCTGTTGAGGCAGACATCCAAAGGTGATATGCACTTTTATATAAGAAAAAAACATGTAATGGAATAAAATACTGAGGTTATTGAAAGGCAGACATGGGAGTTAGTGAATACACTCTGAAATTATTTAAAAATGCTGTCTATAAAAAAAAAAACCACACACACCCTGTACCATAGACCCTAAAGCCCCCTTGTGTCTCTCTATCTGATCCTCTATCATTTCTTGATGACACACTAGTAAAAGACAACATGAACATTTGTGCATTACTTTGCATCTACCCTTACATGACAACAAAATGAATTTAAAGAACAACTTAAGTATTTCATTGATTACCAAGTTGTAAGTCTTAGATTAAACTTTATGAGCAAGAAACAAAGGCATTGCTGCATTGACGTATAGGCTGCATTGTGTTAATAAATTCCACACTACTGTGAAACTGCAAAAGTGACATACACTATTAGTAGATCATAATATGGAGATTGTTACACGCTAACAAAGGCAGAGAGAATAGCGAGGAAATCGATTCATGAATGATTTCCAGATGTAACCTTTGCAGTTGTTCTTTGCATAATGTTACATAAAATAAAGGTTAAAGTATTTGCATAGAGCATTAGCATAGAGGGACAGGGTGGTTTTGGTAAGTGATCATGGATCTTTCTTTATCGCGAAAACCAGTTCCAGCTGAGAAGAACTGCCCTTCCAACCAGGGAGATCTGGAAAGTCAACGGTCACGGTTTCGGGCTCTGTAGAACCTAAGAGAATCCATTTGTCATTTATTTAACACAATAGTAGTACTGTATGTGTTTCTTTTTTTTTACAATTCTCATGGAAATAGAATGCAAATTTATTTCTTGTTAGATTGTCCACATGAATCATTTACATCAGTACTTCTGCATGCAGTGAAAGTGATGTAAGTGAGTGTAAATCCATAAGGGTCTTACCTGTTACCTCACCCACACCACTGACAGTGATGGTATAACTGTGTTTGGTGTTCCCGTATCCAGTGTAAATTTGTAAAGTCTTGTCGACGGTCTGAGGAGTCTTCAGTCTGACCTTGTCCCCTTTCATGAAGTTCGTGACTATGAAAGGAGCAGAGGCAGTTATGTGTGACTGATGTCTGAATAACAGAAAACTTCTCCATATTGCTGTCACCTACTCCTAGGATGCTGGTCAAAGTCATGCCTCACCTGTTCAGATTCTCACACCACATTAAGTTTTTTCTCCTGCCTGTTTTCATGTTACTAATCTTGCCTGTATTTATTGTATTCCGCTCTGACCTTGTGACCTTGGCTGTTTAGGAGCCTGTCCCTGGTGTGAATGGTTTTCTGCTCCTTGTCCTCCGCTTAATGTTTTTTTGTCTCTATTGAACCTTTTGGCCCATTATGTCTGCACCTCTGCCTTCATTAAAGAGGACCTATTATGCTCTTCCACTTTTTCCCTTTCCTTTAGTGTATTCTATAGGTTTTTGTGCATGTAAACAGTCTGCAAAGTTACAAAAGCCCAAACTGAGAGGGGAAATATCCCCCTCTCCCATCATGTTTGAAAAAGGTTCAAGTGTATTCAAGTGTGGATGTGTTGGCTGTAACCAAGCTGTAGACCCAGTGCTCAGCTGTAGGCATTTCGCTAACAAGGCTAACTTTCCAACTGAATCATATAATGTTATAATGGTGTTGCTAAACAGCTGCAAACTACACACGAGCTCTAACAGGGTGTTTCAGACAGAGGGTGAATAGAGATGGACAGTATGAGAAAAATGCTGTGTTTGGAACATTGAAGCATGTACATCTATTCTAAAATTATAAGCATTGAAAATTAGCATATGAGGTCCCCTTTAAGTTAAATAATAGTTATATCCTTAAAAAACAATAATATCAAAGAAGCAAAGCAGGCCTTACTCCAGAAGAGAGAAGGAGATAATAAAATCATGAACATTGAATATTAGCATTAATAGATCCTCTTTAAAAGGTCCTTCCCAGCCCTCTCTGGTCTCTGCTTCTAGGTCCAAGCTTAGTTCTGGCCTTACAGGCTTGTGACATGTAATCTTGAAGAAGCCTACCTTTAAGTATGTCCTGGAGGAACTGTTTTGTTTTCTCATTCAGAGACGGAGACACTGATTTCACCACTTCGCTGAAGGAGAAAGTTGTTTCAAAAGTAATCTTGGGAAGGTTCTTAGCCACAGATGAAGAGGTGAGGTGTGACTGGAAACTGTACAGGGGATCAAACAGAGAGATCATAGGCTGTCAGGACTAGATACAAAGGTGCTATCTAGACTAGGTTCGCAAAATTCCGGGAATATTGAAAGTTGGAAACTCTCCATGGAAATTAACGGGAATATACAGGAATTAACAGGAATTGTTCATATAACTGATTTATGGACAAAATATGAGATTTTGAAAATTCATATATGTTGTGTCCGGGTGGGGGCACGCATTCAAGAAGTACAACCTGCCTCAGGAGCTGCTGATCTTATTCTACACCGCAGTCATTGAGTCTATTCTTTGCACATCTATCACTGTCTGGTTTGGATCGGCCACCAAACTGGATAAGAATAGACTTCAACGGACAGTCAGGTCTGCAGAAAAGATCATTGGTGCCAACCTGCCCACCATCCAAGACCTGTTCACCTCCAGAGTCAGGAAACGGGCAGGAAAAATCATTGCAGACCGCTCACACCCTGGACACAATCTATTCCAACTCCTCCCCTCTGGTAGGCGCTACAGATCTCTGTTCGCCAAAACCTCCAGACACAAAAAAAAGTTTCTTCCCTCTCGCCGTCTCTTTACTGAACAGCTAACACATTGTGGCACTGAAATAACCCTGGATCATCGTAATAACCAATGTACAATTACTCAACCATATTTATCTATTTCACCCTTACTGTATAACCGTCATACTCATACCGTATAGTATTTATTTATTCCTGCACTCTCTGGACTCTCATCTTCTTTGCACTATTCCTCCTTGTATATACTTTTTTAGACTTGGACTGTTAGACCATTGCAACTGTTGTATTGTTTTGTGTTGTGATGTATATTTTGTGTAATATGTGTAAGCACACTGAGAGCCACTGTACCAAGACAAATTCCTTGTTTGTGCAAACTTACTTGGCCAATAAAACCTGATTCTGATTCTGATAAGAAGCGTTGGATATGCCATTAATGTAACTGGTATTTATTCACTATGAACTATTGATTACATGTTGCCCTGGCTCATCAGGAGCTCAGAGTGGAGTGAAGGCAGTGTCAGAGTACAAGAGGGTGGGAGTGGGGAGTGCAGCCCCTTTATAGTTCCCCCATGACCTGAAGGATCCTGGGAGCTGTAGTGGCAATATGAATACACAACAATATACCATTGGCAAGACAGGAAATAATTGAACAATGCATCCGGTGTGTTTGATGCGCATAAACTCTTTAGGGGACTGTAAATCACAAAGAGTAGGTCTGGAAGCCCCAACTTCAAGGTCTTTTCTGTATGATGACAAGAGGGTCTTGATAGAACCCATCTAATTAGGGCGAGTCAAGACTCTCTGTAGGTGACCAGAGGGCTAGTAGTGTTACCTGGAGGAAATCAATGGGGTCCTCAATTGGCTGGAGTTGCTCCATCTCAGCATCTTTGTTCTTTAGTGTAGCGATCTCCAGCTCCAGCTGCTCCAGGAGTCCTTCAGCTCGACTCACCTCTGCCTTCTCCTGAGCTCTGATCGACTCTTTCGCCTCAGAGCGTTTTTTCTCCATGAAGCTGATCAGCTCAGTGAAGATCCTCTCTGTGTCCTCATCAGCTTTTAGTGCAGAGGCCTGTTAACAAGACAGGAGCACTCATATCAGCTCTTTTTCAATCATTGTTATGAAATATATATATATATCTTGGCCTGTAGACATGCAAAGATGTGTGTCTATGCTTGTATCATCTGTCCAGAGCAAGAAAGACCTAAACTAAACAAAAAGGGAAGGAAACTGAACTAACGAAATGTAAAAACTGAAATTCAAAAATGAATCCAATTCTACAGAACCCAACTCTTACCCTAAAGGTTCAGACATAGTGGGGAGCAAAAACAATTGTGTACAACAAACATCAGTTTACATCAGTCATGTAACAGTGATCACCTGCAGAGACTTCAAAGCCCCTTTCACCTCCTCCACCTCCTTCTCCTTCTGCTGGATCTGCATCTGGTTATCCCTCTTCATCTCCAACAACTCTTTCTGTGGATAAATGTACACAGGCAAATATCCAATAGCTTTAGGCAACATTTGCAGGAGTTGCAAAGATACGCATTGGCAAAATACTGATGATTTATACAGATTGATCACTATTCTCACTCTATTCAATTCAATCAAGCAAATAATGTATCTGACAACGAGAGAGAGAGAGAGAAAAAAAAATCAACCTGCTTCTCAGTTCGTTCCTTTATAGCGGAGACAGTTTTGTGTCCGTTGTGGTCGTCCATTGAACAGAGAATACAGATCAGCTTCTCATCGGTGCGACAAAACACCTCAATGATCTTGTCGTGTTGTGAGCAGATCTTCTCTTGTAGCCGTGAGGAGGCATTCACTAGCTTGTGCTTGCTTAGGCGAGGCACTTCGTAGTGAGGCTGGATGTGAACTTCACAAAATGAAACCAGGCATGTTAGACACGACTTGATGGCTTTGTGTTTGCTCCCAGTGCAGAAATCACACTCCACATCGTCGGGTCCGGCGTTGGAAAGAGCCGTGGCATCAGACTGGACTTCTGTCTTCTTCAGTTTCTCCACAACATCAGCCATCATTGTGTTTCTGCGAAGAACAGGTCTAGGAGTGAAGGTCTCTCTGCACTGGGGGCAGCTGTAAACACCCTTATGGTCTTCTTGATCCCAGCACCCTGTAATACACTTCA
>NW_024879886.1:42500-56752 GCF_900700415.2 Clupea harengus | reverse complement strand
ACCTGCACCCTCAGATCTGCTCGCTCCTCCGCATCCCTAACACCAAGCTCCGCACCATGGCCGACCGGGCCTTTTGCTCGGTAGCGCCACCCTTATGGAACAGCCTCCCTGACCACCTAAGGGCAACGCAGACACTGGACTCTACTGTCACTAAGTTTTCTATTATGCTTATGTTTACTAGTTTTATTTTATTTTATTTTTATTTTATTATATAGTTTGTTTCTACTATGTTGGCACTCTGAGATTCTTTTGAATGAAGAGTGCGTTACAAATAAAATACATTATTATTATTAAGTATATTTCGGCCTTTACTCCGTCAGTCAGAACTGAGAATTTCTGAAGCCAGTGGGAAAACATTAACTTCTTCCTCTAAATGGATTCACCTGATGCCATAACTTCCACTGCCTTGCATATCTGTGGTCCCTGACTCTCTCCCATATCCTTTAACCCAGTCTCCTTATACACCAAATCAATATAGTTGTCAGCTTCATACAACGTAGCCATCAATCAGCTTCTGAGTTACTAAATTACGCTTTAAAAAATCATCTTGAGCATCATTATTGATATCAAAAAACATAACCAGCCAATTCCTTTTTTATTTTCCTGACAGGGAATACGCCCCTTTAGAACATTTGTGACGCTGGAGAATTTAGCCAATAGGGAGCTTCCAGCTCGTGCACCAGCAATAAAGATGGCGTCGCCCGGCAAATCGAGGAAGACCAATGTTATACTCTTTATATTTGCTATTTCTTTCTTTCTAATACAATGTGAAGACACCAAACCTAAAAAGAAAAAAGACATTCGTGATTACAATGATGCTGATATGGCAAGACTTCTGGAACAATGGGAGGTTCGTTGGGGGTTCATTTCTCATTCATAGCTTCTCAACTTGCTATGTTAGGTGTAACGATAACTGACGTCTACACGCTTGCAAGTCTCACTTTCTTGTCATGACATGTATTCTGTCTCTTTTATTTGTTCATAAGCTAATTCATTTATTACTATTAATGTTTGAAGATGCTATTTTTCCTAAATGACTTGCTAATGTTATTCTTGGCCATGACTGAGACTAGCATAAAGTTTTGTCATCGTTATATTTTAATCGTATTATTAACTTATACTGACGTTAGTTGTCTTCATTTTGGTTTGTCAAGTTGTGTGTGTGGTTTACTTTTCTTTGTTACTGATGAAGTTTTGTGTAATGGACGTCTAATTTGACGTAAAGACGGTCATATGAGTGGAGATGAATTGTATGAACGTCAGCCTGCTGTAGATATTTTTACTAGGTGACTAGCATAGAACACTTCTGTGCGTTTAACGGTTAACGACATAATCATCATCCTGTCAGGTGACTAACGTTCGCGGGCTTTGAAAATACAGCAGAGTTAAGGGCCTATCTTCCTTGCCATGTATAACACTTGATGTATATGTCAATTAGGGTTGTGCACCTCTTCCTTATAAGACGATATGGTATCTAGATACAATGCTAGCATTGTGCATGCAGGGGTGATACATGCATTTATTTATGTAGACAAATGTAGTTTTGTGTAGACATTCGTTTTCCATTACACATTAAAAAGAAACATCTCTAAAATGTTTTAAAAGTTTTCCAATAGACACATTTAGACAAAAAGACTTACTGAATGAACAAACATCATAAATGTAAAATGAAGTATGTCAGACACACCGATGCCCAGGTGCCTCACTTTGTGAGGGGGAAAAATATGAAAGAAAGAAAAAAAACACTGAAGTCTTAGCCCTTCAGTACATTGCAATTCATGAACTTTTGCAAAGCCCCTCTAACACTGAAAATATATGATGATATATCTGATGATCTATAATACATATGACGACTATAGATTAGCGTCACCCTTCTACTTAGCTGCTTAGCTAAAACCAATCAATACAGTCCATTTTTATGTGTAGCCATGTTCTCTGCTGCATGTGCACATAATGCACACTACCTCTGAAGACATTTTGTATCCTGGATCATGGTATTCGTTCTTGTGATGCTAATGAAACCAAAACATTGTTGCATCTCCGACAGAAGACTGCGTAGTGTGTCAGTTCCACACGATTTTGCCACCAATTAATGGTGGATAGGTTTCATTTGATTATTGACCATTCTAGTATATGGTGACATGTGACACAACGCTAACATTACCCTTCCAATGCCTTCCAGGAAGATGATGACATTGAAGAGGGTGACCTCCCTGAACACAAAAGATCGCCTCCCCCCATAGACTTCTCCAAAGTGGACCCATCCAAGCCAGAAGAGCTTCTGAAGATGTCCAAAAAGGGGAAGACGCTGATGGTGTTTGCCTCTGTGTCAGGAGATCCCACAGAGAAGGAGACAGAGGAAATCAGCAGCTTGTGGCAGTCGAGTCTCTTCAATGCCAACTATGACATCCAGAGGTACACTTGTTGGAGCCTTTTAAAATAGTTCCTCATTGATTGAGCACAACATAACTGAGGGGGGAATATGCCCATCTCTCTTTGGATGTTTTTCGTGAGTGGTAATAAAGTCAGACCATGTTGAATATTTTGATTGCAGTTCTAGCAGAGTCCCAGAAATCGCCTTGTGTTTTTAAGAACATTGGTTTTTATTATACCTTTCAGAATGTGCTTTCTCTTAAAGCATATGTTGATATACACATTAAGACAACTATGGTGAAACTAAAATGTGGATGGGGACGAGTGCAGCTGTCCAACTGTTGACATTTTGAAACCAATCCAAACATTTCCAGAACATGGGGCTTCAAAGGACAGTTGCAAATCTAAAAGTACAGGAGCATGCATACGTTGGGGGTGAATCTTAAAATACTAGCCAGTGTGTGTAGCCTTGTTGGCATCAACCATTTCATAACTTCATAATTCAATTCAAATGATCTCCAGGTGGTGAAAACTCCACACATGGCGGCTAAAGCCCATAAGGACTAATCCGAATGGAAAGACAACATACTGTATTACAAAAATGTGTTAGGTTAGATGCAGGTTTTGATGCCTTGACATGAGATCTATGTGGCTGGTGCCACCATACCTTTTAAAAGATGCGTTAGTAGGATCCTTGGAGCTCCACAAGATGTCCCCCCATACCCTGAATATTTTCTACCATGGAAAAGACTAACATCAAGCACAAACATTAATTCAAAGAACTGAAGCTCTATTTGCCACATAGAATCACATAGGCCACCATCAACACATTTAGTGAAATTCTTCTCATGTTCTTCTAGCTCTAAGTCAGTCAGTGCTCTAATGTGTATGTTTACTACAGGAGTATGAAGGGACAGGTGTACTTGATAGGCTGTTGAGTTCAAATATCAACTATCTTTTACCAGCATCAAGGACTTTCAAGTTTTAATATTGAATCATAAACTTCACATCTGAGCGTTATCATGTTGAATGCATACATGTGATATCAACTGAAAAGGTGTGCTTACAGATAGGAGTTTGCAGAGTCCGTTTGGTTTATCTGAAAATAACAGACACCTTAGAGAATGTTTCCGCCAGATCTGATGCCACATCCATTCATTATGAATCGGAGGGGCTGTAGGCGCTGATTGGCAGCCACGCTTCTGTCAGTCTGCCCCAGGGCAGCTGTGGCTACTGAGGTAGCTTACCACCACCGGTATGACTGTGTATGAATGACTACTGGACTCTGGACTCTGTAAATCGACTTCGGGTATTTAGAGAAGCGCTATATAAGATTGAATTGATTGATTGACATCCCCCTGCTGTATGCATTGTCTCACTGTCAGTATCTGATCTCTGGGATGCTCTCTCTCCAGGTTTGTGGTGGGCTCCAACCGGGCCATCTTCATGCTGCGTGACGGCAGCTTTGCTTGGGAGATCAAAGACTTCCTGGTGGCCCAGGACCGCTGTGAAGATGTGACCGTGGAAGGCCAGGTGTTCCCTGGGAAAGCTGCCAAGCCAGATGCCAAGGGGAAAGATCAGAAAGATGCCAAGAAAAAGACCGATCAAAAAGCAGCCAAGAAAGGTGTGAAAAGCAAGCAGGAGCTGTAATGTGGCTGTTGCATAGTTTAGGAAGACCTGAAGGTGAGGTGTGACACGGCGATTTCACATGAAAACTGCTCAAGGGACACATGAGACTGAAAGCCACAAAATCACTTGTTGGTCAGCCGAACTATTGAACGTTAATTTGTTACTTGTTCAATGAAATGTTTGGACTTTTTTGTTATATAATCCATTGTTGCGTTTACTGTTAAAGATGAGCTGAAATCGGTACTGTTATATGTTGCACAAGTGACAATTTGAGACATATTTGTTGATTTCATTTGACTTTTTCAATTTATGACTACCTGTGCTGATATCAAGATTGGAATAATCACCTGTAATCACTCTAAATAGGGTCATCGTTAATAAGTTGCTTTACAATTGCATAAGAATTGCATTACTGTTTTCAGTGTGCAGTTCTATCACTCAGTGCACTTATTTTCTTGAGGGTTCTGAGTTCCTAAAGTGTTCTTTGTTTTATGTGTGCTGTGAATGTTTTTTGCGGACACTCAAATAGCCAAAGCAAAAGCAAGCATGTAATACAAGGTTTAAAATGTGTGGACTTAACCAGAATTCAGGATTTCTGTTAGCAAATCCTTCCATCTAATAATCAATTAAATAAACTGATATTACGGTTTTTTTCCCCACGAAGGTTGGTAAGTGATTTTTGTTTTTCAATTATGTTTTTTTTCTTTGAAATTGGTGATTTGATAGGAAATGTTTGTTATTTTTCTAATGTGCCATTAAAACATCCTGTTTTTTAATCTGTAATAGTGTCTCTGACTAAAATACAGCTTTTAAAATGAGTAGCCACATAACCTAAAAAAAATATACAAAGCAAATCGCACATTCCATAAATTCATCAATGGAATAATTTCTTGGTCACTGTAATCCTCCAGACTAGTGTGCTGTCAATCACAGATTCTACAAAGCCATGGTTTGAGATAGTCACCACAGTCTAATATATACAGTGGCCTCCACAATTATTGGCACCCTTAGTGAATATGAGCAAAACAGACTATGAAAACATTTCTTTGCTGTTTATCCTCTTGGTCTTTCACTCAAAATATTGACAAAAATCTTACCTTTTCATTGAAGTAAAATTATTGAAAAGAAATCTCCAAAACGTGTGCCACAATTATTGGCACCCCTAGAAAATATAGTATATTTCCAGTCATGTTTTACATTTTTAAGTTCACCTCACTCTTAAGTGGTCAACCATGATTTCCTGTTTCACTGGGGTATAAATATGAAGAAAAAAAAAAATCCCGTAGTAATTCATCACTATGGGAAAGACCCAAGAACACAGTGACGATGTGCGACAAAAAGTTGTTGAGCTGCAAAAATCAGGAAATGGATATAAGAAAATCTCTAAACAGTTGAAAATACCAATTTCCACTATCATGGCAATAATAAGAAGTTTAAAGCGACAGGAGATGTTAAGAATCAGCCTGGAAGAGGACGTGTGTGTACGTTGACCCGACACACGTGAGGAGGATGGTTCGACTGGCAAAAGAATCTCCAAGGATCACAGCTGGAGAATTGCAGAGGTTAGTTGAGTCTTGTGGTCAGAAAGTGTCCAAAACTACCAACGACGCCACCTATATCACCATAAGTTG
This sequence comes from Clupea harengus, assembly GCF_900700415.2. Classification (NCBI taxonomy): domain Eukaryota; kingdom Metazoa; phylum Chordata; class Actinopteri; order Clupeiformes; family Clupeidae; genus Clupea; species Clupea harengus. The sequence continues at coordinate 51,119 of NW_024879886.1, read as the reverse complement.
TTTGGGAGGGTTTCCAGAACAAAAGCCTCTGCTGTCAATCAACAACAAACTAAAGCGCCTACTGCCAAATGTTACTGTGACTTTCAATGTCAGAAGAGACCAAAATAGAGCTTTTTGGCAACAAACATCAAAGGTGGGTATGGTGGCGGATCTTTGATGTTTTGGGGCTGTTTTTCTTCCAAATCCCTGGACATCTTTTTAGGATACAAGGTATCATGGACCATCAAATACCAGCAGATATTAAATGAAAACCTAACAGCCTCTGCCAGGAAGCTTAAAATTGCCGTGGTTGGACCTTTCCAGCAGGACAATGATCCGAAGCACACCTCAAAATCTACACAAAAATGGTTCACTGACCACAGAATAAAGGTTTTGCCATGGCCATCACAGTCCCCCGACCTAAACCCCATAGAAAATCTGTGGGATGAGCTGAAGAGGAGAGTCCACAAGCGTCGTCCTCGGAATCTGAAGGATCTGGAGAGATACTGTATGGAGGAATGGTCTCAGATCCCGTGTCATGTGTTCACCAACCTCATCACGCATTATAGGAGAATACTCAGAGCTGTTATCTTGGCAAAGGTAGGCTGCACAAAATATTAAATGAAGGGGTTCCAATAATTGTGGCACACATATTTTTGAGAAAAATATTTGTATCATGATAAGAATTTAATGTTTCTTTCAATTATGTTACTTCGATTAAAAGTTAGACTTTTGTGAATATTTTGAATGAAAGATCATGAGGATAAACAATAAAGACATTTTTTCGCATCTCATTTTGCTAATTTTTACTAAAGGGTGCCAATAATTCTGGAGGACACTGTAAATTCAGCTTATTGTGTACATCAGATGTCATTTTGATATTCAGCCAATCAAAACATGATCTCCTTGATAAAAGGGTGAAGCCTTCTGAGTACACACTGTTGCCACTGTTGACTGTCTTGTATCTCTCCACAGAAAATAATGACTGATCATTTGTCTTAAAATTTTGACATATTGATTGTGTTTATAATTACAGTGGCCTGCCTATACTGAAGAATTGGCTCCTGCAACAATTATATCCTGTGGAGATCTAGTAGTATTATAAATTCATGAATAATTCATTAACTATTAAAAGTAAATTCAAATCTGACATTTTTCCAACTCCAGTCTCTGTGGAGTATGAGAATGGAGTATACTCTCACAGTTCCATGATATAAAACTACTGTAAGACTTGCTCTGTTTAAATGAAAATGCTGTCGTCCTCCTTCAGTTCTAAGGCATCTTAAGCACTATGGGCATGGATCCCAGATGATGTGTCTGTGACCTGCTGACCTCCAGACATCAAGCCAGATCAGCATGACCTCAGCAACCCTCACATTTCCCAACCATCTGGCAAGGCACGGAAAATATCTCACCATATCCTCCTCACTCACTGCCCAGGCTGGGCCAGATTGAACAGCTTAGGACTTTGCCCCAGCCTCTTGCCTGAAGGAAAGCACCATGATATGAAATCTACTGAACCCACCCAGATCCTGTGGAATAGAGTTAAGGCTAGGTTCAGAGACTGCGGAAATAAAACATGAAGGTGAGAACATGACTTTATACTCTTTTTGGAATGGATGCCTAAAGCTTCATGGGTTAGAAGTGTATGAGTAACTAAAGGCTGAGGGATATTGTTGATTGAACACTCAACTTGTAAGGGGGGAAAAAAAGACCATGGTTGGAATTGTGTCTTGTTTTGATCCCCTCCCTCCTCTTGTGAGCTGCAGTAAAGCATTCCAGCGGGATTTCAAATGGGCCTGGGAGCCACTCCCACAGCAGAGTACAGTCCGTCAGGACTCCAGACAGGAGTTGGATGGGCCCACACAAAACACACACAATACTGATGCCTCTTCTACTCTCACTCGCTTTATTTGATTATTTTACATTTAAGACAAAATCAGTCAACAAACATTCTTTTCCTACTTTGATATGCAGAGCTTGTCAGTCATCATGTAAATGTTGACCTGCTATCTGATAGAAATGTAGGATGAAAAATGCTTCTGTGTTGGGATGACAACAAGTGCACATAATTACGCCCGAGAGGAAATATGGTTCATTTTTTTCATTTATTTCTGTACAAAATATTCTGAACACAAGAAATGGGTTTACATTTTTTTTCTGTCAAAGTCACATTTATAACACATCAATGTACAACTAAAGCAATGGCTGATATTGTATATGTTGAATCATACATTTGGCGTGGTATACTCATTTAAATGGTAGTAAATTATATTTTTTTTACAGTAAGGACAGAAATACATTACAACTTAAAATATGTCCCTTCTATATTTGTTCGATTGTGCCTGTACAATAAATAAGTATAAAATATATCTCTGTTATCAATCTGAGGAATTTTAGAAACACATAAAACATATAAAACATGAACAATTACAATCTCCGAAAAAAGACCAGCTATTTCGGCAAAAGGGAATCTCCGGCTTCTTGCCGAAAGGTCGCTAATTAACGATTTAGGAGGCATTCCATCAAAAATGGCTAAATGGCAGACAATTTCTTTAATAATTCAACTCCTGCTAATAGTTGCAAGGAAACCACATACAATTACTCCAGGAGTTTATAAAGTAGCCAACGTCAAAGATAACAACAAAGAACACTTTCAAAAACGTTTCCATCGCTATCATAATGTGAACTAGTGCGCTGGTGTTGTATTGTGCCATGGAGTAGATGCCTTTCTAATCTTCTTATGGTCCTAATGTCTCTAATCTCAGCATTTTGATGGAGTGCCCCATTTAAATACACAATCCATGACAGGTATTTATGACAAGCTGTCATTTTAAGAGTGCAAGATGTCATCCACAGTTTGCATATAGATGTAGTCCTAGACTCTTTAGTCCTCTCTGCATCATTTGGGGGAGTGTGGCCCTATCTAAATTGCCACAACTTCTGAATTTCTACTTTAGATATTGAAATCACTCTGATGACTTTTACATTTCAGTTTCAGTTGCAAGGATGAAACACATCAACTATCTTCTGAAGATACTCAGAAATATTTTACATCTGTATAGACTATAGGAGGGTACAATTTGGTCGCTGGTACTTTTAGAACTCAAACATAACACCACAAAATGCTGATATGAGACGACTGTGTGAGAAACACCACAATATTAAGCTGCAAACCCCATATAAGCGCAGTAAAAACAACTCTCTTCTGGAATGAGACAGAGGTTGACATCACTGAGTAGGACAAAACAAGGAATGTTATTTTTTTTTTCTTCTGTTTTTTTCTTTTCTGGGAAAGTCAAGTATACTCAACTGACGACACAATCCACTCACTCACATCCACAGTCACAGATATCGAGACCAACTGGGAGGATAAACTAGGCAACACAAACGCATGCTTTGAATGGTTCTATTTTATCTTCGTCTTCTTCTTCTTCTTCTTCTTCTTCATCATCATCTTTGTCGTTGTCTCCTCGTGGTCAGTAGTCCTCCCTGTGCTTTACCACAGGGCTCTCACACAGTGTGTTAGGCAGTGGCGAGAGCGACACTGCAGTCTAGTCTAGTGCTCACTCGCTCGCTCCTCCCTTATAGCCTCATCTTCCTGACGGTGGGGATGGGTAAGACTTGATGGATTTTGGCCAGACTGTCATCCACTACCATCTTCACCCAGTCTGGCTTGAAGCTCCCTTTGAAGCCCACAAAGACCATTTTATCTGCAACACAGATAATGGGGGTGTGGATCAAGATTAACAGTGCATTGATAGCTCGACTTATCGCCACACCAATAAAATGACCAATAAAAGAATCTCAGTAGTAGCAGTAGCAGTAGCAGTAGCAGTAGCAGTAGCAGTAGCAGTAGCAGTGGTGGAACTCAAGTCTAGCATGCCACTGAAGACAGGGAGTGCCAGAGAGAGGAAGGACCCTGCTGTTCTGGCATGTCTGACCATCAGAGGCACCCCTGCATTTTACACATGTGCAGGCCATGCTTGTCTGACCATCAGAGGCACCCCTGCATTTTACACATGTGCAGGCCATGCATGTCTAACCATCCATGAGTAAGACATCCAGATTTATTACTGAAGAATGAAACCAGGAAACTAAACTAAATGCTGCTATACATTTATGAGGCATTATCTTAGCATTATTTCATGTGGATAAATGTACAAAATGAGGCATTATTTTATGTAGATAAATGTACAAATGTTATTTTATAGAAACGTGATTTACATTCTATAATCTGTGCTTCATTGCTGTGTGGAAGTGCATTGCTTATCACCATCACTATGCCACTCTATTTACAGAGGCTTGCAAAAGTGTTCAACTCCCCACTTTCATAATTACAACATAATTAAAACATAATTACACATATTTACCCAACCAGAATTTTTACTGCATACATTTATGCTCGAGTAACCAAAGGCAATATATTTTGTTTGTTTGCTGACATTAGAAATAAATTAATTAAAAACTGAAATATACCTCTTGCATGATCATTCAAACCCCTGTGTTTATGAGTTCCAGATTAAGGCATATGAGAAATCATTCACAAATTATACAGAGGTGCCACTTATTTGACATTATTATTTGATAACTGATCATAATTAGGTACTACCTATGAGTTCTTAAAGTAGAGATTTCCCTCTGGATAATAAAATCAGAAGAAATGAAGACTAAAGAGACAAGGTGATTCCAATGATTAAGTGAGGAAAAGTCACCAAGAAAATATCCAAGTGTGTTGATGTCCAACTAAAGAAAGTAGAAGTTTCATCACACCACCCAGATGCTTTGTAGGAGAGCCTGTCCTCTAACCATCCAAGAAAGATATTAACTGGGGAGGGAGGCCACCACAGACTTGTCATTCAGTGGCTGGGATTAGGGTACAGGATTTAGGTGTAATCTTAAGAGCTATCTGGACTATTGGAGAGTGGCAAAAAGCTATTGTTTTAGAGGATCCCCATTTAAGCACGAATGGAGGTTGTTTAAGTGGGAAATAATGGTCACGTGAGACCAAAATAGAACATCTTGGCCAATCCTCAAAGCGCTACATGTGGCGTAAATCTAACACTGCCAATGCCTCAAGAAACACCATCCAGTGGTTACATCATGATGAAGGGATGTCTCTCGTCTGAAGGAACTGGAAAACTTTTTTGAAGAATTGAAGGGAGAATTAATGGTAATAAATTCTACACAATATCACAAGAAAACCTGTTGCAGTCTGTTGTAAAACCAAGGCTTGGGAGAGAGATTCCCTACCAGTAGGACAATTACCCAAAGACACACAGCTAAAGCAACACTGCAGTGGCTCAAAAAACAGTACACATCAGACATCAACCTAGATGTTCAATATAAATTGTACCTAGAAGAATGCGGGTAAACCACTGCTGAACAATGTACAACGCTGGTGCTGTCCCACTTCAGAAGAATTAAGGCTGTTAGAACACTAAAGGGGTTCTCTACCAAGTGTTAATGTATAAGGGGTGACTATATATGCAAGCAGAATATTTGAGCTTTTAATTAATTTATCTTTAAGTATTTTAGTAGACAAAAAAAACGTATTTAGCCTACACTAGCCTACTACAGCATAAGTGCTCAGAATGAATATACTGATTGGGAAAATATGAGTAAGTATCTTTTGTAAAGCACAAAATGGTGACGACTTTCAGGGGTGTTGAATACCTTTGCAAGCCACTGTATTCATCTCAACAAAGGATCAATACTGCCCTCTAGTGTATGTTTCAATAACAACTTCAGCTAAGAGCTACTGGAGAGTGGGAATCTTTTTTTTTTAAATCTCGTGGGAAAAAATGTATATGGAAACACTCTGGGTTAAGTATTACTGATTACTATGCTGATTATGGCGTATTAAGTACAAATCTGCTCTTTTAGGAAATACTTTTTCATGGATGTGACCACGTATTAAATATAGGCCTATCATTCATAATAAAGGAGGATTTAAAACCAAAGTCTTTCCACCACAATGCAGACTGAAAAACTAGCTTGATGTGAGCAGAGACCCGCTAGATGTTTTTGAGAGAGGAGAAATGTTATATTACCTTTCAACTTCACAGTTGGGTCTGCTCCGAGGCGCTCCAGTGCTTTGGTCCAAACCCCTCTGGTAACCAGGCGGCCTTTTGAAGTTATGAGCACTATGGTGCTGTGTGCACAAACACAACAGGAGCAACATTAACAGTGGTGAGTGACACACACACTTGGTTCCATGACTGCTCTGAGGGGAACACTGTAATTAATCCCTCTGCAGAAGGTTATTGTTGGGCAAGCCATGAAAGCCTTTAAGGGCTGTAGCAGCAGGGCCTTCAGTCATGGGGTAATGAGAACAGCAGCGCCACATAGTGTGTGTGTGTGTGTGTGTGTGTGTATGTGTGTGTGTGTGTGTCTTACTCCTCTTTAAAGCCAGAGATGTAGTTGTCCATCTGTGCTGGTATGCCCATGAGGAGAGAGTTCCGGAAGCCTTTGGTCTCCAACACTTTCCCCGAGTGACCTTCGATAGCCGTCACTTGCACTCCGTCGTCAGACTGGTAGATTTTCTTCCCGTTGACCTGGAGAAATGGCACAAGATTTTTCTTGGTTACTGCCGGTTGATTGCTATGCCGTCACAGCTGCCAGACCACATGGAATGATGGGATCAAACGTTAATTAATAGCATTGAAATCGATTAGGCTGTATCAATATCCGTGTGATTAATTCCGAGCAACCTCATTATCCACATTTAAGTGGGCCTTTGATTGAGTGGAGCTGAGCCAAGTGGCGGCGATGGCACACACCTCTGTGAAGGCGAAGTCTTCTTTGATGTGGAAGAAACGCGTGTTGTAAGACTCCAGCCGGATCTCCAGGAAGTGCTCTGATGTCTGTGGCTAGAGGTGGCAAAAGGAAACATACAAGTGAGCCTCCTCTAATGCCATTCATTGAATTGGCATGCCATTATACTGCATAATGCATAACTAGACTTCATGTTTGCAATGACATTTTAGAATTACTGCATAATATTATACATAATATTATACATAATATAATGGGTTCAGCTGTGTGCTCTTGAGACAATGTCAATTGTAATGGACGCTGTGTAAATGAAAAAAAAAAGAATTGAAAATTGAAGTGGTTCAAATTCATAGTGACTTGCTGACACTTGCTGTCAGTGGAACAGGATATTGTCATACGCGTAGAGAGAGAGGAAGGAAGGAGAAATCTCACCACGTTGAAGCGAGCTAGCTTCTTGGGCATGGGCACGTTGACAATGGGCATTTCAGTGTGTCGAGGGTAGGCCTCCGCCATGCAGTCGCTGGGGCCGCTCCCCTTGGGGATGATGGCTTTGATCTTCACCCTCTCACAGCCCTTCACCGAGCAGAAGGCGTAGTCGTCCTTCTCATTGTGCGCTCGAGCTTTCAAGAACAGCAGCCTGGAGGAGAGTGGCACACATCAATCATGAGCGCATTACACATGGCGCCATGACACAGCAAAAAAGAAAAAGGGAAGCATGGAGCAGCCGCCCCCCCCCCGCACACACACACACACACCCCCCCCCCCCCCCGCACACACACACACACACCCCCCCACCCCTCTGGCATGACTCTGTAGTGAGCCTCTCTGAATGCTATTATGAGTTTCTACAGATGCAGTTCTCACCCAGTGTCCTCTTCCCAGTAGTAATATCCCCTGGACTGGTGTGTGTGGCCCATTTTCTCCCGGTCCATGGTTCGCATGAAAACCCCCGTTTTGCGTGTCTCTTTAGTGAGGCGATTGTGGATGTCTGAGATGACGACGAATGCTGTTCCTCTCGGGTAGCAGATGCCAACGTTGATCCAGTCCCCCCTGCACGAAGGAGAGAGAGTGCAAGTGTCGGAAAACAAAAGAATATATCACAGGTTGCATGCGTTGCGCACCATAGGGGGAGCCAGAGAGCTGTGCTGAAGGTTGAGTGAACTCAACAGTGTTCATTCAGACAAGTGCACAACACCTGGCACCCAATGCAGCCCATCAGGACTGTGCTTGCTGTCTAGTGTTCGTATTGAACTGTAGTTACAGAAAGGGCTGCGTTAAGCACAGACTCCACCACAAACCACCACTTCCTGCTGCACACTTTTCCTGGCTTTGACGTGTTTTGAATGTGTGTATTTAGACCCTCAGCCAGTTTTCCTAAACTCTTTTTGTTTGTGTTTGTGTTTGTGTTTATGTGTTTATGTGTTTATGCGCTCTCTGGTCTTTCCTGCGGCTAACCTGTTGAAGTTGATGAGCCAGATGGTGACCTCAGCTGGGGCGGCCTGGTCCCAGTGCATGGTGTAGCCCTTGGCCAGGGTCACCACCGGCTGGAACTGCTGGTAGTGGTTCCTCTTCCCCAGTGCGCCCACCAGCTTCAGCGGCCGCTCGGGATACTCGTTCTTCACCATGGTCATGTCCAGGTTGGCCGGGTTGCGTGTCTGGACGTATATCTGTCAGGGGTGCAGGGTGGGGTGGCGGGTCAAAACAGGAGAATCAAAATAGATCAAAACAGGAGAACTCTTTTTTTTGGGGGGGTGGAAAGAGGTGCACCTCCCTGGGCGTGATAATTGCTTTGGCAGGTCTCGGAGCGCCTCACCTGGGCATAGTGCCCGCTGCAGATGGCAGCCCTCCAGTCGGGCACATCAA
>NW_024879886.1:30000-35000 GCF_900700415.2 Clupea harengus | reverse complement strand
AATCACCGCCTGCCACACAGCAATTGTTTTACGAGATGCTTAATCTGGTGGCGGCTACGGATTAATGAACGGGGGCCTTGAGATAGAGAGTACAGCGCGTCTTGTGAAGGGCTCAGGATTGCATGGTTATAAATGCATGGGCAGGCTGAGTGAGGGAGGGAGGGAGTGAGTGAGGGAGCGGGCTGCTATCCCTGCCCTCGGCGGCTGGATGTAGAACGCCTCTAATGGTGCTTGAGCTCCCCTGACTTTCTGCCCCCTGGTTCGCAGGGCACACATGGGCACACACGGGCACACGCTCAAGCACCATGTGGCTGGCTGAGGCTGGCATGCAAGGGCGTAACCACGCATTTTTTGGGGAGGTCGTGTCCCCCCCAATACTGAGAAAATACCAATCTGTCCCCCCCAATATACAGCAGAAAATATGTTACATATATGTTCTCCTTTTATGAACCCTGTCAATGGATCGGCCTCTTGTTATGTCCTTGATATTTATTTTCAATTTATTTCCGTTTGTTAAGAAAAACATAAGTGTGTGAATCCCCCCCTCCTAATTGTACACTTGTGTGATTTCGTTTGAATCCACCTCGCGTCGTTCTGCGTTGTCATGGTTACCTAACACTTTTTCGTCAGTCAGTGGAGAGCAAAGAAAGTAACGTTAGTTCTGGTGGAGAGGAGGTAGAGTAATGGAGGAATTAAGGTTACTTAAAAAGCGGAGAAAACTGGACCAGCAGCCGAGCATACGCGGTTTTTTTTCAGACAGTAAGTAACTTGATACCGAGCTAAATGTGTAAGCAAATAAAACGAGTAGCCTCATAAAAGCAGAATATTAAATGATAGATCATGAAGGTCAGTCGCTGTTCTTCTGATAACATAATGCAGGCAGCACAGAGAGACAGGGAGACAGAGAGGCATGCTGAAAGCAGTGGCCAGACAGGGACATGCTCTGGACATGCAGGTGATCAGGTGAGAAATGAATGTGAAATATAATGCCATTTAGTATTGCACATAGACAGTCATTTTAAGTATGTAGCTAAGTAAGGCATTACAGGTACCTGCATCTTGTGTACGATTCATTGGTGAAGAGATGCTGGTTATTCCAACACTACATGTTGTATATATATTTCAGGAGACTAACAGTCGAAACTATGTTCTAAATGTGCGAATTTTCATATATAAATATAGAATTGTAGGCAATGCACTTAAAACAAAATGATGGGGAAGGGTATTCATTTGGACCCCCCCCCCAATGTCTATACCATGGTTACGCCCTTGCTTGCATGCATTGCATGTGTGCAGAGGAGAAGTTGTGCTTTACTATGTAGGTATAGGACATGTAAATGCCATTGCTCTTTGATTCCCACACAATCTAGGTGAAAGATGCACGTTGTGAATGGGGGGCTATTTGCACACCACACACACACACTCTGACACACAAACATGTGCACACATAAAAAAGCATACACAACCGAAGAGAGTTTTTGAAGCTAGAGGTGTTACAATCGGGAACCAATTCGGCTCCTTATCCCCCATATGCATGTGTGTGTGTGTGTGTGTGTGTGTGTGTGTGTGTGTGTGTCTGTGTGTGTGTGTGTGTGTGTGTGTGTGTGTGTGTGTGTGAAGGAGGTTTACAGTATGTACTATGTAAGTATATATCTGTTCCTGTGCCAGCTGCAGCTGTGCCATTCCAGTGGTGCCTCTCCGTGTGGATAAGCAGCTTTGAGGTAACGAGTGAGTGAGTGTGTGTGTGTATGTGTGTGTGTGTGTGAGTGCTGTCAGAGATGCATAGTAATTACTAACCTGTCTATGTGGAGATCCAAGAATACAAGCATGCTTTACAATCTCTCCCTATTTCTCTGTCTCTTTCTTTCTTCTTTTCTGTCTATCTCCTCTGTCCTCACCTGACGCGCCTCAGCTGCCTGTTCAGACACAGGAAATGAAAGGCTGGCCCCCGTTATCTGTGCGCTCCACACCTTGCACCTTGTTGCACAAAAGTCATTAGATGCCCGGAGGCCCAGGGCGGGACACACAACCTCTGCCTGCGGCGCTGGCTGTTTGTGCACTTTAGTCAGAGGCACCCCCCCCCCCCCCCCCCCCCCGGCGGGCGGCGCTCTACCGCACACTGTGAGAGACGTCCATGTTGTTTTCCTTTCTGCCCCTTCATCCCCTTCTCCTTTCTCCATTGACGGCTTGCGACACATTTATGCATCTTTCCCCCCCAGTAATCATGGGCTTGACACCCCTACGGACCTTTAAAAAAATCAGACATGCAACCACACAGTCATCTGCCTGTCTTTAAGCAACACCCTTATCTTTATTCAGAGATGTTATTCATCACCGTCCACAGAGAGAGTCTGAATTAATCATGCTTACTGTCAGACAAGAAAAGAATTCTAGCTAACCTCAATAAGGAAGAAGTAGTATGCTGAAAATCTGTGTGTGTTTTTTACAAGTGTTTGTAAACCCCCCCCCCCCTTTTCTTTCCTACTGTGAGGCGCATTGTGTTACTTCCTTGTATGAAATGCGCCGTACAAATAAAGTTTGATTTGATTTGATTTGATCTCCTGTTCTTCAGAATCATCTGATTCAACAGAAACTGGGAGGAGACTTCTTAAGTCATTTCTGATATTTTGCACCATTCAAAGAGAACAAACCAGAATGTTTTGATGGCGTCATGTTCTGGGGAGGGGGAGGAGATGTTGGGACATTAGGAGACAGGGACATTGGGACAGGGAGTTGGAAGATTGCTTTCAGAGATGTCTTTGTGGGTTTATTCCTCAGCGATAAAAACAACTTAATGACAACCTGTCTTCCAAGTAAACACCATGCCTTGACATGGCTCTCTGCACTTGAGTAGGAAAATAAAAATCTCGCAGAGCAAAATGATCACGTCGTCACGACAACAACCTCCACTCAACCGCCTGTCTTGGTAATTGGTGCTGCTGTTATACTACACATGCTAAGAAGTATTATTTCTACAGAGAGTGATTCAATGTAAAGTTCCACTGAATGGCCCTGGTTTTATGTGGCTCCCACAAAGCAGGCAGGCTGAGATCTGTGTGTGGCACATCATCATCATCATCGTCATCAGCTCATGGGGAGCCGAAGAGCTGAATCAACCTCCTGTGGGTTTCCCCCCCCCCTGCAGAGCTGCAGCTCCAGCAGAACGCTCCTGATTTTGGAGTGTTTGGACTGTAAATCTGCATTACTGTTGACGACCCACTGGGGTGCAGCTCTGTGTGTGTGTGCACGTGTGTGTGTGTGTGTGTGTGTGTGTGTGTGTGTGTGTGTGTGTGTGTGTGTGTGTGTGTGTGTGTGTGTGTGTGTGTGTCTGTGTGTGTGTGTGTGTGTGTGTGTGTGTGTGTGTGTCTGTGTGTGTGTGTGTGTGTGTGTGTATGTGCATCTTTGTGTGTGTGTGTGTGTGTGTGTGTGCATGTATGTGTGTCTTTGTGTGTATGTGTGTATGTATGTGCGTGTGTGTATGTGTGTATGTATGTGCGTGTGTGTGTGAGTGCGTGTGTGTGTGTGTGTTTTGTGTATGTGTGTATATATGTGCGTGTGTGTCTGAGTGCATGTGTGTGTATGTGTGTATATATGTGCGTGTGTGTGTGAGTGCATGTGTGTGTGTGTGTGTGTGTGTGTATGTGTGTATATGTGTGCGTGTGTGTGTGAGTGCATGTGTGTGTGTGTGTGTGTGTGTATATATGTGCGTGTGTGTGTGTGTGTGTGTGTGTGTATATATGTGCGTGTGTGAGTGCATGTGTGTGTGTGTATATATGTGTGTGTGTGTGTGTGTGTGTGTGTGTGTGTGTGTGTGTGTGTGTGTGTAGGTTAGGGTCATCTGTGCATTCTTCCGTGTGTCCCTTACCTGCAGTCCTGCCGCGGTTTGGCCACATATCCCGGGAAGGCTCCGTTGGTGATGTGACGGCACATCTTACTGTCCCGGTCGGAGGGCAGCAGCGTGCCGGCTCTGACCAGCAGCCCCAGGCAGTGGTCAAAGGTGTTCCTCTCCTCCGGCCCATCCTCCGTGAAGAAGCAGTGGCCCAGCGCCTCGTAGCCCACTATGTCCTTCACCTGCAGGGGGTGACAGAGAGACAGAATACCAGTAACCATTTCATCTGATGTATGAGGAATCTGAATGCTTAATTACAAGTGTGCATTGTGGTAGCCCAAGCTGCTCTTGGGCTCCCACTTGGTTTGAACACGGGTGAATTCCCTTACCAGGCCTATACAAGGCAGACTATAGGACCCTGGGGAGGTGTTCTGGGGACTAGGCAGGTCGGGCTTTCCTTAATTGAAAGCTCACCTGTAGATTGTTTGACTAGTTGCTGATCAGGGCCAATCTAGTCCAACAAAGGGGTTAAAAGAGTCAGTAAGAAGGACTGACGAGAGAGAAAGAGTGAGAGAGAGACAGAGGGGAATGTGCCGGTTGCACTGGGTGCAAGCCGGAGGGTTTACCCCATTTTCTGTGCATCGGAATACCTTTGTATGTGTATGTGTGTAAATGTTTCCATCCAAATCATTTCATTGTTAATATTTCCATTTAATTGCCTTGTTGATGCATCGTTGATTATTTTGTTCCCCCTTTAAATCATTACCAGTGTTTTATTGCACCACTAAAGCTACTTAGAAAGGAGAAGAGAGGGGAGAAGACAATGAAAGAGAGAGAGAGAGAGCGAATGAGAGAGAAAGAGAGAAGGAGGGAGAGAGAGAGAGAGAGAGAGGAAGAGATCAAAAGAAAAGAGTGTGAATGAGTGACAGAGAGAAAAGTCCTGCGGCTAAACGCTGCCACCCACACACACACACACACGCTCAGTCTCTCACCCCCCTGCTGTGAAGAGTGGTAGGAGGGGAGCTTATCCTGCTCCTCCTGACAGCAAGAGGAAAAGATGTGTTTGTGTTTACACTTATATCATTAAGGGCTTCAGAAATAACAGGGCGAGTCACGAGAGCAGAAGAACCGCGAAGAGGCCCGTGGCAGCCTTGATGTTATCTCACGGATA
>NW_024879886.1:5000-22500 GCF_900700415.2 Clupea harengus | reverse complement strand
ACCTGACAGCTCATACACAGGTATGTCTGGTCTATCTGAGAGCCAGCGAGGCACACAGCCCTCCAACCCCCCCAAAAAAAACAAGAGACCTGCTGCAAGGTCAAAGACAGGAGAACTAATGGCATCCATGATGAGTGAATACGTGTTTTTCCGAAGGAACCCTCAAATGAAGAAACAAGTCCCGTCTCTCACCCTTGTCTGGTAATCAGCGCCCAAACAGGTGGGCCTCCCCATCTGTCTTCAGAATGGCATGAGGGGGGGGGGGGGGGGGAGGGAGCGGAGGGATCAGATTCTCATATCAGTACCTTGCATCTCAATATTACAGCCGGAGCCAAGCATGAATGCCAAAGACACATTGTTTTTGACATTCCTAGCCGCGGGGCATCATTTGTGTGCAACATGATAATCCCCTTACTCCAATGGAATGATTCTTTTTTTTTTCTTTTTGTGCGAGTCGCGCGGACAAATTGCTGCCAGCAGTTAACAAGACTCTGTAACCTTTTCTGTGGAGTCGACTCCCTGTGAAACTGGTGGACGGGGTCTCCATCTCCACAGAGTTATTATCCGCCAGCCACTGCATCTCTTTGTGCACACTGCAACCGTGCTAAAGGCTACAGGTGCTGGAGAGGAATGGTATTCAAAAAGTATTATTGTTCTGTTCTCCTTGGTTCAAGGTCACCGGGATGCTGGCATCTAATTGGCTGGGCTGGGCTTTGGGGGTCGTCTCTGCATGTGCCCTGACCTGCGGGTCTGCATGAATGCTGAGGAGCCTGTGGTGTGTTGTCGGGGGGGCATGCGCAGGCTATAAATGAGCCTGTGCCGTTTCATAGGATACATGCATTATCAGAGGGTCTGGTATCCAGGGGTAGACAGAGGCCTGTTTTTTTGTATTTTCTTCGAGAGATGTGGTGAATCATTATGCTTGTCTTGAATGAATGCGTGCAGCCATGACCGATCACCACAGGCATTCACTGACTACCTCTCAGCCAAGAGCAATGAGTGCTCTTAATTGGAAAGTGCTGTAGGACAGGCAGTACTGGAGGGCTTCCTTTAGAAAGAAACTGTTTACAGGGACAGATTCCTGTGATGAGTCGCGGCTTTCTGCTCCCAAAATAGACTGAACCCTAGCCGAACGGGGAGATGTCACAAGAAATCACGGGGTAACAAAATGGAAACAAAACAAAACATCACCGCAAAAGTTCAGAACAAATGTCAAACAGGGATAACTGTCATTGTCATCGTAAGAGGAGGACGACTGGCTGCTGACGACAACAAGCCAGGTCGTTTAAAAAGAAAAAAAGAAAAAGAAAAAAAAAGGTTTTTAAGGTCCATCCATCCCAGTTCCAGAGAGCGTCGTGAGTTTCCCTCCAGGAGGAGCAGTCGTATGCAAGCGAGGAGTGTCAGGGCAAATTCCATTAACAGGGGGAACATGAAGTATTTTCCACTGCTCTCTGTGACAGGCCCTTGGAGAGATTTTGTATTTCCTTTGGCAAGAGTGCATTCCAAACACTTAAAGCACTCAAAGGTATCATCGCTGCCACAGCCCCCTAATCAAATAAGCCATTAATGATCCCCTAAGTTTCCGCACATCTTCACAACGAAGGCAGGCCTCAGACAAGCCTACATCATTTGCTTTTGATAAACAAGGGCACAGTGCTTTGCTTTCTTGTCTGATGTTTCAGAGAGACGTTCTTCAAAAGTGAATAAAAGACATCTGATAACATTGGGATTGGGATTGGGGGGGGGGTAGTCTGTCAGCTCACCAAAGAAAGTCAGCGCAGGTTTCTTCTTCTATTTGATGCACATTTGATGCACCTCTCTTGATCAGTCACTTTTTCTCTCCACTACTCACAAGTGCTTTGAAATAAACACAAAGGCTTTTTCTAATTATCAATAAGCACAGTCATTCTGACAGCCTAAACCATTCAAAAATAAATAAATAAATAAATAAATAAATAAAAGGCCATTTAACAAGCAAACTCCAGAAAGAAGTGTCTGTCCCGGTGACAAGGGGGAGACTGTCTTTCTGAGGCACCCGAAAACAAAGAGAAATCTCCGGCTGGGTAGGATGATGGATCTGATGGCGTGTCTGTTAAAGAGTGCAGCACAACACAGGAGCCCAAGCCACCTAACAACCATTCTTTCACTCTCCCAGAGGAAATAATACGGTAACTTAGAGACAAAGACAAAATGGAGAAAGAATGTGAGGGGGAGCAAGGAGCATTGCATGATGGAACAGCCCATTCCAAAAAACACCCAGACACAGACAGGCAGACAGCAGAATCAGTCTTGCTCTCTGAGCTGACATCTTCCTGAACGAAAGGCTTGCAGGTGCCAAAATATGCTAATGCTAGAAAAAACAAACACCGAAACGCAACAAAACAAAACAAACAAGGGGGGCGATGAAAAGCAGACTGGGAAAAGAACACGGCATCTTTGTTGAGGTCTACGGGCCTGCTGCAGTCTGCCGTGTGTGTGATGCGTGCGAGGGGAGAAGGTGGAAACATACCAGCGAAGATCTGCGTGTTTAATCTGCGCACAGGTAAACTGAGTAGCGTGTTTTGCAGCTTGTGTGCCTCCAGGGAGGTGGGGGGGGGGGGGGTGGCGGCGGTGTGGGGAGCAATTATGTGCATCGTTTCAGAGCGGCTCTGTCACAAGCAGAGATCTCTCCCAAGTGACAGCCGACACGTGTTTGTTTTCAGTGATTATTTAACCTTTTGAAATGGGAGGAATGCTAATCCTCTTTCAAAAACAATCGCAGAACTGAGCCTCTCCCCACACCGAGGGCAAGCTTACCCTGCAAAGCCCTCTCCAGCAGATACGCGGGCAGCTCTAAAAGCCCAGCATGGCACACTGTTGCAGCTGTGTGTGTGTGTGTTCATTTCCCCCTTTATCATCGTCTGCTCCAATAGGCTTTGAACAAAGAAAACCTTCCCCGTGAAAAACCCCCGGTCAGATCTCTATCTATCTATTACACAGTGTAGGCAGCATGACTCAACAGAGTTAAGCCACCCCTTTCACCAAATGCCACCCTCATTGCTCATCCTTTGTCTATATTTGTTTTTTACGGCCATATGGTTTATGTTCTCCGTGGAGCTACTCTTGTTGTTCCTGCATCAGTAGATCAGCCCTATCAGGTCAGGGGGTCTGTTCTCAGATTCAAACTATACATCAGCTCACTCAGCGACCCCGAGAAAGGGCAGAGCAGAGCCGGGGGAAAAACACATCTTTAAAGTGTTAGAGAGGCTTTTTTCCCCACACACAGCATCTTCAGTGTAAAAACAATTTATGTAATGGAGTGGTGCAGCAGTTTCGGAAAACTTTCCTGGACAACTCAATTCTCACACTGCTGAAACCAACTCCGGGGTCATTCCGGTGAATTGTGCTCTCTTCACTTAACAGGGAGGGGGGAAAGAAAGTGGAGTGACTGCAAACAGAAAGTGAGAAACTTTGCACAACTCGTTGGGCCACTTCCTCTCCAAGAGGTCACCCCGTCACAAATCACACTGTGTTCCACTTCTCAGCACGACACCCAAGCTGCTCTCAAAACTCTGCGAAACCACCGCACTCTCACAAGACTGATTTGTTTTCTCAGTTATTTGTGGTTTCAGCCAAACACAGTGGAATTTCAAACGCTGGGCCCAAGTCATATATTCATAATTTCCAGACTCGTCTCATCCTCCTCGCAGACCCTCCCAGTCGGTTCCAGCTCATCATCCCAGCCCTGTTCCGGCGTGAACGGCAGAGAACCGCGCAGCCAGTTCAGGCCTGACCCTGGAGCATGAGAGCTGCCAGCGTCCCAGACATGCTTATGCAAGCGAACTCCAGTCCCGGATTGAAAGCGCAGCGAAACAAAACATGCTTTGCAGCACAAATACACATCCCTTTTACTCAACTTTCCAAACAGCTCTGCACGGTATGGACACACCACGCCTGCCTGCCACAGCCTTGCTTCAGCACACAGAGATTGTCTGGTGGACAGCGTGACTGATCGACTGACCTTGCACTTTGACCTGGTTGAGGGCGCAGGCTGGGCAGGGCAGCAGGTCGAACTCCTCCGCCTGAAGCATGGAGTAGTCAGTGCTGGCCACCACCACGCGGTCACCCGCCCTCCAGCCACGGGCCTCGTCAGCCAGCTCCAGGATGCTTGAGTTGGACAGCATGTCGACGGTGATGGACGCTTGTGGGCGAACTGTGGGAAAAAAAACGAAATGTAATGTGATGACACATGGAAAAAGAGAAAAACAAACACAAACTCAGAGGAAACCTGCTTTAAATGTCATTCTTGGAATAATCATTCTGAGGCCAATTAGCTGTGAATCAGCAGTTACCAGGCAACTGCCTGAATGGTGCTCTCAGAACATAGCCATAATGTGAGGTTGGAGACAGCTGGGGTTTATACGTCACATGGCATCCAAGCTACCATAATCCCTAGTCATTGTGTGATGGGGCTCTAATTCACAACAATAAGCATATATACATCATTCAAATAAGTCGTGTCAACAGGAAACAGAATGAGTGAAGTAGCAAAACAGTGAGGAGGTGGTGCTGTGATTTGTACAGTCTCCCGGGGCTGGCGAGGCCTTAGACATAGAAGGTAAACAACCCACGATCACTGGATGACTCGCTATAGCTAATCTTCATAAGGTTGCAGTGGATCAAACGCTATCACAAGGAGCTAGATACACTAACGTCATGGATTTGAGCACAAGGCCCTTTGGATAGATACATTTGTAACCCAAATTAGGGAAGACATTCAACGAGGCTTTGAATGCAATAAGCCGTGTTGTAGCTGTTCTGCTCGTATAATTCCATAGTGGTTTGTGTCAGTGAATAAAGGCAGTAAAGTGACTGGTGGCTTTCTGGGGCCTCCAGTCCAGCTGGCGGAGAGAAGGCAAACACAGCGGAGGACGGGAAATACAGGAATCACACCGATGAGCGGAAGAGAAGAGAAGAGAAGAGAAGAGAAGAGAAGAGAAGAGGAGAGAAGAGAAGAGAAGAGAAGAGAAGAGGAGAGAAGAGGAGAGAAGAGAAGAGGAGAGAAGAGGAGAGAAGAGAAGAGAAGAGGAGAGAAGAGAAGAGAAGAGGAGAGAAGAGAAGAGAGGGAGCAGGAGGCCGTGGGTGGCCAGTGGAAACTCACATACAGTAGATGATGGGATTAGCAGATGCCTGTGTGTGACATGTGATCAGATTAGTGGGGGCATGTGCAGCTAAAGGGTTATGTGGACAAAAAGGCTTCTTGTATAACCCCATCAATAATGGTCAGAGCACTGGTCATATATTTCAAAACAGTAAAGCAATAAGCACTGAGTTTTATTATTGGAGTGTGTGAATGTGACACACACACACAGAGAGAGAGAGAGAGAGAGAGAGAGAGAGAGAGAGAGAGAGAGAGAGAGAAGGGTGAGGGAAGTGGTGATCAGGCAAGTAGTTGCTCTGCTCCCACGCATTGGCTGGAGGGAAACCACACACTCAGAACTAACCGAAACCACTAAACATAGCTAGCCACTGAATCTCCTCACTAAGAACCATCGTAAATACTCGGCTCTTTGGGGCTTCCGAGACATTCCTTTGGTGTTTTGGGTGCTTAAACAGTGTTTGGTCATCTACTCAAAACATGACCTCGCCTAGGAGACCTAATGAGAAACCCCACGAGCTCTTATCGTCCTTCAGCTAGTCCAAGCCACATGCATGACGCCGCCTTCTTCACGGCTCCGTCACTTAAGGCAGAGTAAAAACTGCTTCGCTGGCCAGTTAGGAAAACGGAGGTCGCTTCGATTTCTGGTGCGCAAATAGAGTGCACGGCTTGATGGGAAATCAGTGGGGAATCAAACTGTGGCCAAGCGGGAGTGGTATTGGCATTAGTCTCCTGCTCCTCCTCACTGGCGCTGTGCGATAGTGATTTGGCCTGAGAACGCCTCTGCCAGCCGCAGGTCTGAAAACCACAGTGGGAGGTCACCGCAGTGGCTTCGATCGGTCGTGCCTGAGTAGATTTGCAACACGATGGGGAGGGGGGAGGGGGGGAGGATGCTCATCCTGCACTCGAGGTAAACAGATGTGTTGAACGCTTGTACCTGGCTTCCCTAGCATTGTTGGGTGTGATTTTATCACATCCTCTTGGTTAATTTAAGCTCCTGAAGGTCAGGAACTCGTGTTTCCATACCCCTGCAGCAGAACAGCCTGATTGAGCCGGGTTTATAATTCTCCACTGATTCTTTTCATTCCAGGGCACACACGTTGACGTGTTAGCACGGAACAAACATGTTGGCACCCCCTCTGGCCTCACACCTTACCCCTTTGCCCTGCTGCTGACGGTGGAGCCTGACCTCCTCGCTACCTTCCTTACACATGCCAAGTTTCCCAGACCGCAGATCTGGTGTCTTCACCCTGGGGTGGGGTGGGGTGGGGTGGGGTGGGTTGGGGGGCTTGTTATGCAGGGAGACATGCGATCCACGTGACAACGCGAGCCTG
Organism: Clupea harengus; assembly: GCF_900700415.2. Lineage (NCBI taxonomy): Eukaryota > Metazoa > Chordata > Actinopteri > Clupeiformes > Clupeidae > Clupea > Clupea harengus. Next base: position 16,029 of record NW_024879886.1, on the reverse strand, counting down.
GCAAGCCCAGGCAGAGGAGAGAGAACTACCACGCCAAGTTTCCAAACCTCAGAATGTACTCCCCCCCCCCCCCCCCCCCCCCCCCCCCCCCATCCCCCTCAGCCCGTGCAAATCTCTCTGATTACAGCCCTACACGTGAAGTGGCGAAGACAGACGGAGCGTGGCGGTGCTTCCCCGCTCGTGCCTCACGGCACCGCAAAGGAACCGCAGAGGAACCGCAGAGGCCCGGGCCGCATTCCACACATACCCAGCTTCCCGCATAGAAAGCGCACTCTGTAGTTATGGCAGAGGCCGTCCGGCTGGTCCTTGTTGAGGCAGACGAAGCCGTAGATCTTGTCATTCTTGGAGAAGATCTCGCCTGTCATGTTGGCCGGAATGCCGTCATGGGTCTCAGCCTGTATCGGAGGGAGAGCAGAGGCATTAGGTCAGCGAGCCATGAGTTCAAATGGCAACAACAACCAGAGTCAATATGTTGGGTTGACAGCAATGTTTGATTTACACAGATAATGATTCACTCATTGCGATTGATTGAGTCTCTGCCAATGAAGTGAGAATAGCATAACTCTTGTGGAGGCTTCGCTCGGTTATCGGCGTGAACAATATTTTGGTTGTGGCAACACAAAGATCTGGGTCATCTTTATTTAAATATATTGCTTTTGTTTCAACATGCTTGTGACAGAGCTACATACTTTTTGTTGTTTTCCTTACGTCTCTGCATTAGACTTTGTTTTTGTTTGTTGTTTTTTTGTTAGTTTGTGAACTGTGTGTGTGTGTGTGTGTGTGTGTGTGTGTGCGTGTGTGTGTGTGTGTGTGTGTGTGTACCTCCATGTCCAGTGGGTTGCTGCACAGTCGCTCAGGGAAAGCCTTATGGAGATCAGAGAGTTTCTCCCAGTCTCCAGAGCCCCTTTCATCATCACGGTCGAACCAGTCAGTCCAGTCCGCCTCTGCAGGGTACACGTCGTGTAAGAAGACATAGATACACAAACAACCAAAGAAAACTACACAATAATATACACATATACATACACGCACACACACATATACATACACGCACACACACATACACATACACACACACAACACATACACACGCACATACACATACACGCACACACATACACATACACATACACATACACATACACATACACACATACACATACACATACACATACACATAACACACACATAACAAACACAACACACCACAAAGCATACCATACACAACACATACACATACACGCACACACACATACACAACACACACACACACACACACAACACACGCACACATACACGCACACACACATACACGCACACACACATACACATACACATAGACACACACATACACAACACACGCACACATACACACACACACACAAACCACCCACTGAGTCCAGTAAGCCCCAACTCTCTACCCTGTCAGAGAGAGTCCATGTAGATATTAAACTAATTTACATCCAGAACTCTACTCTCGTTCCCATTCTGCTTTGTCAGAAAGTATTTGCAGGCAAGTAATTGAGGAGCTTTCTCCCACATTATTTTCTGCCTGATGAGCTAGAGCCAACAGGGAATGCTCCCTGCTTTGTTGAGCTGCATTCAAATCAAATGCATTAAAACAGCAACGAAAGAGAGAGGGGAGAGAAGGAGGAGGGAGCGAGAGAGAGAGAGAGAAGAAAGAAAGAAAGAAAAGCCTTGAATCCAGAGTACCTCCTCACCTCGTCTTTGATGACTATAATCTCCAGCTGAGTTTGCCTCATTTTAGAAACACTTGATTATGATTATGTGTTACACAAACTACAGAAACAGGAGCGGCTCCTTACTGTGGTGGGGCATCACGGGCCAGGAAGACTGAGATTAGACACGAGATGATGTCAATATAGACTCTCGAAAGAGATGAAATTACTGCAAGTAGACAAGACGTGTATACTCCGTCTCCTCTGTCATCTGCAATGCAATCCCCGTAGCAGGAAGAGCTTCTTTTTCAAGAATGTCATTATGTATTATTCACTAGATCAATTTGAATTGTGTGCTGCTGTATTTCTCTTGCCAATGGCATAATGTATGCCTTTCAATGAGCCATCCACCAGTGCACAAACAAGAAGAAGGCCTAGGGCTCTCCCCGCTGTAAAGAGTGGCTGCTTGAGGACACTGAGACGGAGCGGAGAGGCTGGGAGGCTGGGAGCCAGCTGAGAGCCGGAGGCTGAGACGCTCGCTGCTGAGAGCCGGAGGCTGAGACGCTCGCTGCTGAGAGCCGAGGCTGAGACGCTCGCTGCTGGTTTACCTTGCACCCACTGGCTGCTGGTGGTCACCGCAAAGTGCTCCCCGTAACCCGTCTGGAAGATGCGCGAGCTCTTGGCCTCTGAGGAAGCCTTGGTGCCTGTGGCAGAGCACACACACACACACACAACACACACACACACACACACACAGGGGTGTGAGTAGAGCGGTGGACCTGCCTCAGCATATTTGGACTGATCTCCCGTCCCGCAGAGATGTGTCTTTTGCCTTCTGACACTGTGCAAACAGAAGCAATCAGAGCCTCACCATTGATAGATGGCACGGTCTCCCAGCGCTGAGGATGGAAATCCTTTCAACTGTGATAAACTCCAGGGATGGCTGTGAGCATGAGAGTAGAGAGAGAGGGAAGAAGAGGAAGAGGAGGGGGGGGTGAAGGGAAGAAGGAAGAGGTGGGGTTTGACAGAGAGAGAGCACAGGAGACAGACAGAGTGAGAGACAGAGATGTCTCCATTAAATAAACATTCTGACACTCAGCTCTGCAAATTATGTTGACACAGGTTTGATTGGCGGCCGGAGCACTCAAGGCAGGCTGGGTAATTACCGAACGGAGATACCAGCAGCCCCTTATTGAGGAGGCCCTCCTGTAAGAAGACAGCCTGACAGCGCCATCAGGTCACCCTGGCATTCAGATCTGCTCTATCTGTCAGCCAGGAGAATCGGTGGGACCAGGCAGGATATCCCCGTTGACACCCAGAGACTGACACGATATGATTGCGATACAGACTTAAGCAGGCAACGACATGCACAAGAGCCCAGGCTCCCCCCAGATACGACTTGAAGTATTATGGTGCGTGCATGCAAATAAGCCCCGTACAAAATGCACTGACATTTATCTCACTGTCATTTGTTTCAGGATTAGTGGATAATAAAAGGTTTTCCCAAAGCACCACGACTAATCTTCAGACTTTAAGTAAGATTTTGGTAAGACTGTCAACACGGCAGGCGACACGAGACGCCATTTCACCACCAAGGTCCACCTTCATGTGGCGAAGCCATGTGGAAAGATTTGAATGTGAGTGTTTGTCAACTTCCTCCTCCACAGCAAGGATAAACACACTAGCCACATTTCCCTTGGCCCGGCTGTTCTACAGAAGCCATTTAGGACGCTCCTTTAGAAGCCAGCCAACCGCGATGGTGCTGCCGCTGCCAGAGGTCCAGGGAGAGAAGCGCCTCAGATAATTAAGATCCCCACAGTTCCGCATATGCATGTGCTCTGGAACAAGGGATTGCTAACTTAACCAGTGGAATTCTGAAAGTCATTTCAGTGCATTCCAATTGAAAAGGCACAATCTGGGGCGTGCATGAATTTAGCCCAAATTAAAAATGTTTCCAGAATTATGTCATGAGGGCGGGCAGTAGGTAAGCATGCTTTTGGTTATCTGCCATCTCCCTTGCTTTATTGATGGTAATGCTAAATCCACACCATTTTTACAATCCAGTCATTTTTCGAGTGGCTATTACTGAGGGGAGATGAAAAGACTCAGGCGAACAGAGCAGGATTTGGCCTGCCGAACGCAAATCGATACTCTGGGAGTAAATCTGGCTCGAGAGGGGGGGGGGGGGGGGGAATAAATCAAAGGGAATAAATCAAGCTCAGAAAAACTCAAAGTTATTTTGCACTGCCGTCCTAAGCCAGCTCTGGATATTTTCTTGGGGGGATCATCTGCTTGATCTATCAGGGTTGTTTTCCTCTCATGCTTGACTAGAGGAGGGGGAGGGTGGGTGGGGGTGGGTGAGGGTGGGGGGGGGGGGGGGCAGGAGCCAAGAGAGAGAGCAAGACAACGCATACCGGAATCCCAGCCGAGTGAGCTCCCGACTCCCTAGTCTGGTGAGTGCCTTCTTGGCCGTGTCCTCCAGGTTGTTGGAGCCCTCGTCGTTGACCACCATGGCGAGGATCATGCCGTCCTCCATGGCGGCCACGTGCTGAGCCAGGCGGCGGCTCTCGTCTTTGCTCCGGTACGTGTCAAACCTGCCGAGGCACCCCAGACAAATAAATCATCAACCGCTGTCAAAACAAAGTCGAAATTTAAAGACGGTCACATCAAAGATGCCAATGACTCATTCAGTGAGAACATCCACATCTTGTAATCTCATACAAAGAAATGGAAACAAGCGTACAATCAAGATTAATGACGTGCAGGGTATCCAGTTTCAAAGCACATCAAACGTTCTCATGAATGGGGATAACAATGTTCTTTGACCTCATCTTCAATCTGTGTTTGTCCACACCACAGACAACCTGTCACCAGATGCAACACTGGAGACTTCTCACTATGGGACTCAGATAAACAAGGTTTCTCGCCTCTGACTGTACCCACCTGTCATTGTGCAGCACCTGGCCAGTGCTTGGGTCGATGACGTGGACGATGATACCTCTGTTTCCCCAGCCCTTTTCAAAGTGGTAGCTGTTCTCATTGGCCTCGCCGGGGTGCAGCGTCTTGTTCAGAAACGTCCACGACAGCTTCTTAGCGCCGTGGACCTCCAACGTACCCCTGTGCCAACGCCTACATACTTTCGCCCAAAGTAGCTGTGCCCGATGTCAGTGTCGTCGGACCTGTTCAACATCAGAGAGAGAGAGAGAGGCCAGCGTTATGACTTGATGAATTCTGAAGGACTGTTGCTCACCATCTGGCATGCCTAATTAAAGTCAGTGTTTGTTTTACCTCCCGAAGAGGGATATGGTAAGGCTGCCTTTATATGGGCAGTCTGGGCTCCCGATGTGAAGCTCTCCCTTGTTCCCAATGAGAATGTGTTTGGCCCGCAGGACGACGGGTCGATTGGTGTCGGCAATTACAAGCTTTCCTGCAGAAAAAGAATGCTCCCATGACACAGCAGTCTCAGGGTTCCTGTTTTTCATGCAAACAGCATCTCAGACTCTTCCTTTTATGGGGCCCGAGCAAGCTGCTCTTTTTACGAGAGCTGTGCTTCACGGCGGGGAAATCCTCCTGACACGAGTTAGATGAGCCCGAGGTGATCTCGGATGAGTGATCGCCACTTTGATTTAAGAGAGCGTTTCGTGGCCCTACCACGTGCTGGGCAAGACAAAGCTGAGTGCTAATATGAGGAGATAAATCCTTATGGCAGTTTAGCAGTAAAGAGACAGCAAAAGAGGCTGCATACCCCCATTGAGGATCTCTATGGAGTGGACGGTGCATGAGCTGGTGAGGAGGACTTTGCGGCCGTAACCGATGGTGACACGGTGGGCCTCGCTATGGCCGGGGGTCCACGGCTGCAGGCCCGGCTCTTTGTCAGGACACACTGGAAGAGAAATGACAACATTAATGTGCTTAACCACAGCCCAGCTTCTGCCAGGCCACAGCTTTAAAACAGGCTCCGCTAGATGAAGGAAAACATCTCTACCAAGCAGGCTTGAAGAAATCATTTGTTCACGGTTTGTTAGCTAGTTTTGCTGGGAGTGAGTGATGGTGCAAAGGAGTTCACACCCAGGGACATGTGCTGCTGTGAATCAAGACAATCTGGTTTATTTTCTCAGCGTGATAATGAACTGAGCAGCTGAGTTTCCATCCAACTTTTGACTGCAAATTGTGACATTCGAAAAGGGAATCCTGGGATATGCTCATATGTGCACAAAATCGAAAGTCGAAAAATAAATGAATTCACAAGAGGGGGGTGGATTAACTCCTGATTCGCATAGGGTGTAGTAAGGAAATGGGTTTATTCGCATTTGTTGAGAATGTATTATATGTTTCCGTTAAAGTTGCCCTGGCAACCTCAACTTTAGAACCCACAGCTGTTTACAACTCCTCCCTTGATTAAGAAAGTGTCCATTTTTAATTCCCAACACAGTGGATGGAAATGTGCACACACACACACACTGGCATTTCTTTAAGCCCAATGTTCATAAATGCGCTTAGAATATGCAAATGAATTGGATGGAAACCCAGCTTATGTCTTCCCGTTTACATCCATCAACTTGTCAACCTTTACACACGCACACACACACACACACACACACACACACACACACACACACACACACACACACAGACTCACACATGTGTTGCAAGCACATAACTTATGTGCCAAGTGCCTAGTGCATTTTGAGTCAGCGGTTAATATTCCCACGAAAAACAACAGCAAGCATTGCACTGAATTGACACTGAGCCTGCGTCTCTATTCTTCTGCACTGTTTAGTTGTATTAAACAGACTGAACTCTGACACAGGGAACCCAAGAGTACAAAGGCTCTTTCTGACTGTTCCCCATGCTGCAGCCGCAAAACAATCACAAACACCTCTGGAGACAATCACATGTCGTAAACAAACAAAAAGCAATGTCACACAAACAGTTACAACTCAGTGTTTATTTTCATGCTCATTTTGTAAATATTCAAAGCCTCCATGCTTGGACTGACTTCTTAGAGAGAGATTACAGCAGTAAATAGTGAAACTTTCGAAACGTTGCATTGTTTGAACAATCAATACATGGTGGGGCTCATATCTTTACATTCCCAGGGGGGGGCATTTCAAAAATGCAAACGAGAACAGACAAACACACCAGCACCATACAATGCCTAAACTGATTGGATTCAGTGAGCACAGGCATTCCTCCATGCAAACCATTGTGCAATCCTATTAAACGCATGCCATCATTGTGCAACCCTATTAAAACCATGCCATCATTCGTTTGGTTGCTTTGCAGCGTTGGCGACTACAGAAAGAGCAGAAGCTAAGGGGAGCAGCAAACAATAACACCACACCACCACAACACCTTGTGAGCCGATATTGATTCTTGCTTTAAGGTTCAGAGGCCCGACGCTGAAGCTTCTTGGAGACAGCGGGCCCAGTCATGTTTACAATTAGAGTAAAGCAACAAAATGTTCTGAGTGACTTCTGTTTCTAATTACAATAAAAAAAATGAGGTGACACAAAGCAAAGACAAAAGCAAAATAAAGGACTATATTTATATGCGGCCATTAAAGAGGAGGAGGCAGTGTGCCACAGCTAAGTGTGGAGTCCGTGCTTTGAGGTCAGCTCCTCCACGCTGGGGTAGAATGGAAATGGAGTTGGAACGAGAGGAGGCCCCCGGCGCTGGAGGAGAGCCAAGGCTGCTGGGCTAAAGTCAACAGGGAGCCTCTGACTGCTTTTCCCATACGTGGCAGCACGGCAGCACGGCAGCAACAGCAACACAGCAGAGCCACTGTGCAGTGACACGTAACCACCAGCAGACACACGAGCGGAGGCTGAGGCTGAGGCGGAGGCGGAGGCGGAGGCTGATTCACAGCACTTAATCAGTAGCACACCCCCCCTTTACCTCGCTGCACAACACACCATCTATTAGGCGTCTGAAGTGCATTCATGTGGAGTGCTGCGCGCGCCTCTGTGTTGCCGGATCCTAAATGGAGGGGACAGATGTTCTAAGGACATTTGAGGACACATAGAATAGAACACTCAGAGCTGCATGACTCATTAGATCTGTTAGGGCCTTCACACCCTCCAGAGAAATGTCCGTCGGTAGATGTCTTACACATTCCATACGAACGGCAGAATATTACACCAGGACCTTGTGGAACCCTGTCACTCTTTGCCAAAACACACCCTCTGACTCCTGGATCAGAGGCACTGGTGAGGCCGGATGTGGGTCCATAGGCAGCAGCTAGCCAGGTGTCTTCCCATTCTAAAGAGCTCAGGGCAGGCGTAGGAAACAGTCAAAGTGCCACATGAACCCAACTGCAGTGACACACGCAAGCACACATTGCCAGCGTTTTCCTTTAGTCACAGGCAGGCAGCCGCTAATTCATATTAGCACTGATCTAATTAGCAATGTCCTGCACCCCCCCCCCCCCTCCCCGTGGCTTACCAGCATGAATGATGGGCAGGGTGGCAAGCAGGAGAGCGACACAGCTCTTCATCGTCATCTGAAAGGTCTGGTCAGAACCGGCAGCTTCTCAAGGCACCTGAAATGAAATAAAGCGTTTGTGTTGTGAGCGAGGAGTGGAGCCAGGGACTTCAAGGAGGCGGCAGTGGCACTGTTTGCTTCGGGAAAAAAAAGACTGCTGTAGTAAAAAACATTCAGAAAAATGTTCTCTCTCTCAGGGGAAAGGCAGAAATTTGTGAGGGTTGGAGATATAAAAATATCAGGAGGCTACTTTGCCTATATCTGTGTTAACCTTTAAGGGCTCCCAGAAAAAGGAAAAGGGAAAAAAACCCAGTTGGCCAATAAAAGCAGCCTTGTTTTCAGTAACTACTTGCTTGAGTCACTTTCTTGACATCTTGACATTTGAATGCAACCAGTGCAAGTGTGTATCTCTGTGAAACTGTGTGCAGAATCCCTCGAGGTACACCACATCCAAGTGTATCCAGGGGCTGTGTGCATGCACTAACATGATTAAAACCACCTCCTAGGCCTGCTCTTATCCGTCTTACCCAGGTGGCAATTACGGAACAGGTGTGAAATGTTCTGCATGACTCTTCTCCCTACCACAGCCTGCCCCCGTAACACAGCTGAACCACCGACTCATGAATTATGCATTTATTTACACCGTGAAACAGCTCATAATGGGGCAGCATGTCATCCGCTGCAAGAACTATTTGTGCATGGCTGTTAAAACCAAAGATGAAGGCCCATAGGTAGTAAATCAGATTTCCTCGTAGAAAAACAGAAAAGGGAAGAAAAAAGAGAGAAAGAAAGCACAGACAACAGGTGGGGCAGGGAATGTGTTTTATTATTATGGAGATTTCATGCTGCACAGATGTGACGGAGTCCCCCTGGTCGTACACCAAGGACCAGCTGTTTCTTCAGGGGGAACACGCTCCCTTCTTCTCAGGGGAGAGATATCTTCTGTAGATTCCCCCTCTGATCCCTCTCTCTCTCTCTCTCTCTCTCTGTTTCTCTCTTTCTCTCTCTTTCTCTCTGTTTCTCTCTCCCCCACCTGGACCTTACACTACAGGGTATTCACTTCAGTCCTACAAAGACAAAGAGAGAATTATTAGAGACATCCACACACACACAGTACCTCTGTGCATTCCCATGGCTCAGGAAAATGACCGCCTGGTAAATCACACTGCCGCTGAATAAGAAGAACGCTTGATGTGGCACTGCGTGTCTGCCCAGACCGGGAGCTGGGGGGTTTTGATATGTGACCCACAAGGGAATTGCTCCGTGTTGTTTTGATGTGAGGCGCCAATATGGCCTAACGCAAAGCGTGTGCATGAAGACTCGTGGGGCAACGTTGTCCTCCATGGAGATAAATGAATGAATGAATAAATCAGATAAATACATAAACCAACCCGTCTCGCCTCACCTTGCCTATGCCCCTGTCCATATTGGCAATATGGGATTGTCATTACTGTTTGCCACATCTGGTGAATTGAACATATATTCTGCCAAACGATGATGATGATGGTGATGATGATGATGATAGTCTCTCTGACAGCAGACCAAAGGCGGCTGCTGATAGCAGAATGCATCTTACACTGAAGGGGCAGAAGCAGCATCTGAAAGGTGCTGTTCAAAGGCGCCCCACTGTTTTATGCGCACATCAAAGCTGAGCAGCAGTTGGGTCTGACTGAAGGCCAATGAATTATTAAAAAGAGAAATTTGTTCTTTGCTTGTTTGCAGTTTAAAGTCTTCCCTGTGTTCTTCGGTCATGCGCCGTCCGTGCGGTCCGCGCCCCCAGTCAGCATGTGGAGCACTCACATGGCTCGCCCAGAGACACAGACATGTTTGCTCAGTCACGCAGGGCCCAGCCACACCGCTCTTATTATAGACGGAGCACGGCGAGCTCTCCCCTGAGTCTGAGAACTGCCCAGTCACAGCGCTCAGCGGAATTCCTGAGCCCTCGCCGATAGAAGCCGTCCAAAAGCATTACATCATCCTTCCTGTGGGGGGCCTGGGGGAGGGGAGGGGGAGGGGGGGGCTTTGGGAAAGGCGGCAAGATAAAAGCGTCTGGCCCCATGACCTCAGCATGGACGTATCTCAGAAGTGGAGCAGAAGGCCGCTGATGCTGACCTGTGTGTCGGGCGGAGAGCTCTCACCATCTGCCCCCCAAATGCCCCCCTTCATGCCAGCCCTCTCTCTATCGCCACGGAAGGCAGCCGTGTCAGGGGTGAATCAAACAAGAAGTTTCTCACGTGAAACGGCTTCCCATGAGACCACATGAGACCACATGAGACCCCATGAGTCATCCAAACAAGCGGGGGTGCCAGAGCTCGAGCAGTGGGAGCATTTCTTTTGCAAGGCTTTTTTTGTGTTATTCCATTTAAAGCTTTCATATAAACCCACTGCAAAAATCAGTGTCGCACACATATTTCAACACAGTCCATTTTACAGGAGCTCTCTAGTATGTTCCGAGCTACCAGTTATGAGAAACTTTACAAGCGCAGCACGCCAGTGAAAGCTCCGTGACGCTGTGTGAAAACACTCCCGCCTCTGGAGGAACATTAAACAGAATCGAATGTCTGAAAGAGAGTTCCACTCTTGCTTCCTCTTTGTGATGTCACACTGCACATCATCTGACCTCCACTTGACTACGGTAACTGGAGCCGCCAGCTTTCCAAGGACAGCCTCCTATATATATATATATGTGGCCTTTAATCTAAAAATGAGAGCAGGCCTTCTGCACTGTGTAATTATCAGCGCCTGTAAAAAGCATGAATTAGGAAAACAGACCGCACCAAGAGTTGCCTTCATCGCAGCTCCACTCACAGAAGCAGACGAGCATGTGAACGGCGCCCCTTGTGAGGTAAACAGACGAAAAAGGAGCA